>NW_028270147.1:65309938-65609938 GCF_037043375.1 Chiloscyllium plagiosum | reverse complement strand
CGCCAAATCCCTTCTTCTTGCCCTTGGTCCATTTTCTTCCATTCCTGACATATTCATGTGCTTATCTAAAAGTCCCTATTGTATCTGCCTCTCCCACTATCCAGCGTTCCAGATTCCAAACAATTATTGTGCAAAAGAATTGTCTCCACATCTCCTTTGAACTACTCCATCTCAACTTAAACACACGCCCTCCAGTATAATACATAAGAGTCTTACCAGATCAGAGGTGTGTAATAACATCAGAGTGGGTTCCAATGCCCTTGCTTGGCATTGCAAGTAATATAAATACTTGGAAACACTGGAGACAAGTATTGTGGGAGATTTGGTAATGATAAAAAAAGTCTGTTTGTGTGTAACAGCATTTTTGGATATAAAAAGCAGAGCCCAGTTTGGAGCTTTTATGGCACAGTGGTAGTGCCCCACCTTGGAGTCAGAAGACCTGGGTTCAAGTGCCATCTGCCCCAGATGTATCATGTATCAGGTGGAAATTTACCTGCCCAAGATGTATTAGAATGATTGAAAATATCTAAACTACCTGTCAATCAGAGGAAAAAAAACCTGTTGCTATATCTGAGCCAGGAGGCCTGGATTCAGATCCCACCTGTTCCAGAGGTGTGTAATAACATCTGTGAATAGGCTGATTGGAAGCACATGTTGTGCTGAGCATTTATCTTAATCTAAGATCAACCTAACCTACACATCCCTTAATTTACTGCTGTCCATGTGCCTACCGAAGAGTCGCTTACATGTTCCTAATGTCTCTGACTCTACTACTACCGCTGGCAGTGCATTCCATGCACCCACCACTCTCTGCGTAAAGAACCTACCTCTGACATCTCCTCTATACCTTTCGCCAATCGCCTTAAAATTATGACTTCTTGTGACAGCCATTTCTGCCCTGGGGAAACGTCTCTGGTTAGCTAGTCTATCCATGCTTCTCATTACAAGTCATCTCTCTTCCTTCCTTCTCTCCAGTGTGAAAAGCCCAAACTCACTCTACCTCTCTTCATAAGACACGCCCTCCAATCCAGGCAGCATCCTGGTAAATCTCCTCTGCATCCTCTCTAAAGCATCTACATCCTTCCTACAATGAGGCAACAAGAACTGGACATAATATTCCCAGTGTGGACTAAAAAGGGTTTTATAGAGCTGCAGCAAAACCTTGTGGCTCTTAAACTCAATCCCCCTGATAATGAAAGCTAAAACACCATACTCCTTCTTAACAACCTAATCAACTTGGGTGGCAATTTTGAGTCGAGTGTGTAGTGCTGGAAAAACACAGCAGGTCAGGCAGCATCTGAGCAGCAGGAGAATTGACGTTTCAGGCACAACTCATTATGTTTGTTCACAGCATACTTTATTACCTATCGTTGTGTTCTTTGCAAATTTATCTATCATTCTTTTGTCCCCTCTGTCACCCTGACTGGCTTAAAAAAACTGAAATTAATCGTTACAACTTATATATAACAATCAAAGCCTACTTGATTGTACTCCCAATTGTTGCTAATTCCTGCTGATTTTTATCTCGAACCATTAAAGATCCAAGTGATTGTTGCTCTCTGCCTGCTTTAGATTAGTCATTTGTTACTGCCATTCTCTGTCCAATATGAGATCATAATATTCTTCCTCCTATTTGTTTTTCAAGTCCACAGCTTTTTCTCAGGGCATTCAACAATGATATTATTGAATGAAATTTGACACGCATGTTACCTCTAAGAGAAAATATAAAGCTTTAAATATAAAGAGCTTGTTTAGCTTGGGAATGACAAAATTAAGAAATTCATTTTTCACCACTTCTCTATAAAAGTATTTTCTTTATTCTGGCCATCCACTTCCAAAGGCTATGTCAAACATATGGTATTGCATTTAAGAATATCTTGCAGTGAGGTAGCTTTCTAAATCTCTCTCTGGCCTCTTATTCCAATTCCTCCTTTCAATGTCTTCCTCTAACTCAGTGACTTCTTCTACCCATTCTTAAATTTTCTCTCTCTTTCCTTTTCTCTTCTGCCAATCACATTATCTATTCTTCTCCTAAGCTTGTCTGATTTAAACACAGCACTTAGTCCTGATGAATCTTGTGCAACATTACAGGGAAAAAAAGTGAGTTTAAATATAAACTTTCACTCCTTTGAATAAAGCAATCATTTTAATACACCACTGACCTGTCGAGCATGCTCAGACACCCACTCGATGTCACTTGCATTCATTTCATTGGGATTTTCTGGTGGAAGTTCAGCATGATCTTTAAGTGGGGTTCGAGCAGCAAATACTATGTAGGTTTTCACTGGCGTAATCTGAAAATGATCGAAAATTTGATTACCAAATTGGCACAAATGAACAAAATTAAATGGTGATCCTAAATGTGACTACATATCTCAGGGCTCTATATTTTTCACTGCTTACTTGCGTCAAGAATGGGGTAATCACCACTTACAATTAGTTACTCATTAACTGAGTAATTAATTGCTGAGATATTTGTATCATCGATAGTCACAGGTGAGGTGCTGGAAGACTGGAGGTTGGCTAACGTGGTGCCACTGTTTAAGAAGGGTGGTAAAGACAAGCCAGGGAACTATAGACTAGTGAACCTGATATCGGTGGTGGGCAAGTTGTTGGAGGGAATCCTGAGGGGCAGGATGTACATGTATTTGGAAAGGCAAGGACTGATTAAGGATAGTTAGCATGGCTTTGTGCGTGGGAAATCATGTCTCTCAAACTAGATTGAGTTTTTTGAAGAAGTAACAAAGAGGATTGATGAGGGCAGAATGGTACATTTGATCTACAAGGACTTCAGTAAGGCGTTCAACAAGATTCCCCGTGGGAGACTGGTTAGCAAGGTTAGATCTCATGGAATACAGGGAGACCTAGCCACTTGGATACAGAACTGGCTCACAGGTAGAAGACAGAGAGTGGTGGTGGAGGGTTGTTTTTCAGACTGGAGGCCTGTGACCAGTGGAGTGCCACAAGGATCGGTGCTGGGTCCTCTACTTTTTGTCATTTATATAAATGATTTGGATACGAGCATAAGAGGTACAGTTAATAATTTTGCAGATGACACCAAAATTGGAGGTGTAGTGGACAGCAAAGAGGGTTACCTCAGATTACAACAGGATCTGGACCAGATGGGCCAATGGGCTGAGAAGTAGCAGATGAAGTTTAATTCAGATAAATGCGAGGTGCTGCATTTTGGGAAAACAAATCTTAGCAGGACTTATACACATAATGGTAAGGTCCTAGGAAGTGTTGCTGAACAAAGAGACCTTGGAGTGCACGTTCACAGCTCCTTAAAAGTGGAGTCGCAGGTAGATAGGATCGTGAAGACGACATTTGGTATGCTTTCTTTTATTGGTCAGAGCATTGAGTACAGGAGTTGGGAGGTCATGTTGAGGCTGTACAGGACATTGGTTAGGCCACTGTTGGAATATTGCATGCAATTCTGGTCTCCTTCCTATCGGAAAGATGTTGTGAAACTTGAAAGGGTTCAGAAAAGATTTACAAGGATGTTGCCAGGGTTGGAGGATTTGAGCTATAGGGAGATGCTGAACAGACTGGGGCTGTTTTCCCTGGAGGGTCGGAGACTGCGGGGTGACCTTAGAGGTTTACAAAATTATAAGGGGCATGGATAGGGTAGATAGACAAAGTCTTTTCCTTGGGGTCGGGGAGTCCAGAACTAGAGGGCATCGGTTTAGGGTGAGGGGGGAAAGATGTAAAAGAGATCTAAGGGACAACTTTTTCACACAGAGGGTGGTACGTGTATCGAATGAGCTGCCAGAGGAAGGAGTGGTGGAGACTGGTACAATTGCAACATTTAAAAGGCATTTGGATGGGTATATGAATAGGAAGGGTTTGGAGGGATATGGGCCAGGTGCTGGCAGGTGGAACTAGGTTGGCTTGGGATAACTGGTCGGCATGGACGGGTTGGACCAAAGGATCTGTTTCCATGCTGTACATCTCTATAACTAAGAAATGAAAGCACATAAATCCATTTTAATTGTCAGTCACCACCATTCCCTTTCCTAAACAAAGTGTGACATTTCTCCCTACTCCCTGATTTGTTTTTCTTGTCTAAAGCCAATAGTGAGACTACTTAACACAGATATTAGCATTGCACAAAATAGGATTTCTCGACAGCCTTGCCAACTCAAAGCTGCAACACAGAAAGCAATTTCCTTCTGCACACAAAAGAAACACAAAGCTCTGAAACTCTCATTAGAAAACCCATTTGAGAATCAGAATCAGATCAGTGAGAACATACACACAGCAAATATTTTACTGTCACATTTTTGGGTGAAGAAAAACAAGTAGGAATATTAATTTTGAAGATTTCAGACCAACAAAATAAAATAGGAAATAATGTTACAGGTTATTTGAAACATTTCCACTAAAAGCTACACCATAATCCTTTATCTTTTTCTTCTGTTTCTTCTCAAAGCTTGAATATTTCAATTGGTGAGTCAAGAATAGTTTGCATAAAGGTTGTTGCTCTCAATCAGTTCAATTACCCCAGAATAATCAGGTTTGAACTATATCTTTTAGAGTTTGTATTCAACACTAGTTAACAATCAGTGCATCGGCAAAATTATACGACATAAGAAGAACATAGAATATAAGAACCAGGAGCAGGAGCAGGAGTAGGCCATCTGGCCCTTCAAGCCCACACCATTCAATAAGATCATGGCTGATCTTTCTGGGCCTCAGCTCCACTTCACCCTCTCACCATAACCCTGAATTCCTTTACTGTTCAAAAAATTATCTATCTTAGCTTTAAAAACAAAGAGGAAGCCTCAACTACTTCACCAGGCAGGGAATTCCACAGATTCACAATTCTTTGGGTGAAGATGTTCGTCCTTAATTCAGTTCTAAAGCCCTTAATTTTGAGGCTATGCCCCCTTGTCCTCATTTCACTTGCCAGTGGAAACAACCTCCCTCCTTCTATCTTATCTATTCCCTTAATAATGTTTCCATAAGATCCCCATCATTCTTCAAAATTCCAATGAGTACAGTCTCAGTCCACTCAGTCTCTCCTCATTGGCCAACCCTCTCAACTCTAAAATCAATCCAGTGAATCTTATCTGCACCCCTTCCAGTGCTTTTACATCCTTTTTCAAGTAAGAAGACCAAAACTGCAAGCAGTATAGCAGGTTGGCCTCACCAGCACCCTATACAGTTGCAAAATAACCTCCCTGCTTTTAAACTCAATCCTTCCAGCAATGAAGGACAAAATTCCATTTGCCTTCGTAATTACCCATTGCACCTGCAAACCAACCTTCTACAATTCATGCACAAGGACAGCCAGATCCCTCTGTACAGTAGCATGCTGCAATTTTGTACTATTCAAATATTAGTCCTTTTTACTGTTATGCCTACTAAAATGGATGAATTCAATTAGCAACATTGTACTCCATCTGCCAGACTTTTACCCACTCACTTAAACTATCTCGGTCCCTCTGCGAACTTTCAGAGTCTTCTGCACAATTTGCTCTACCACTCATCTTGGTGTCATCTGCAAACTTTGACACACTACACGTAGTCCCCAACTCCAAACCATCTATGTAAATTGTAAACATTTGCAGTCCCATCACTGGTCACTGACCACCAACCGGAAAAGCACTCATTTATCATTTGCTTCTTTGTTAGTTCATTAATCCTCTTATCCATGCTAATACATTGCCCGCAATGCCGTGCTATATCTTATGTATTAGCATTTTGTGCAGAACCTTGTTAAATTCCTGTTGGAAATCCAGATACACCACATCTACCGGCTTCCCGTTGACCATCGCGCTCCTAATATCTTCACAGAACACCAGTAAATTAGTTAACCATGACCTGCCTTTCATGAACAATGCTGCCCAACTGGTCAATTTCTATCCAGATGTTTAGCTATTTCTTCCTTAATGACAGCTTGAAGTATTTTTCCCACTACAGAAGTTAAGCGAACTGGCCGATAATTCCTCATCTTTTGTCTTCTCTTTTTTTAAAGCAGTGGTGTTCAATTTGCTGTTTTCCAATTTGCTGGAACTGCCTCAGAGTCCAGAGAATTTTGGAAAATTACTATGACCGTATTTGCCATTTCTCCCACTATCTCTTTTAGTCCCTGGGATACATTCTAATCAGGGCCAGGAGACTTGTCTACCTTTAGCTCCATTAGCTTGCCTACCTTTAGCTCCATTAGCTTGCCCAACACTACTTCTTTCATGATAATAATCATTTTTAGGTCCTCACCTACCTTAGTCTCCTTGTCATCAATTACTGGCCTGTCACTCCTGTCCTCCACTGTGAAGACTGACACAAAACATCTGTTGAATGCCTTGGCTATTTCCTCATTTTCTATTATTAAATCTCCCTTCTCATCCTCTAAGGTACCAACGTTTACCTTTGCCACTCATTTTCGTTTTATATATTTGTAGAAACGTTTGTTATCTGTCTTTATATTCTGTGATAATTTACTCTCATAATCTATCTTACTTTTCTTCATAGCTTTTTTGTGCTGTTGGCCTTTAAAGCTTTCCCAATCTTCTTCTTTTCCCACTGGTCTTTGCCACTTTGGATGCCTTATCTTTCAATTTGATAGCCTCCCTTATTTCCTTAGGCATCCATGGCTGATTACCCCTTTTCCTACAGTCCTTCCTTTTCCCTTTTGCTGAGCACTTTAAAAAATTGCTTTGAAAGTCCTCCACAGTTCCTCAACTGTCCCACCATAAAGTCTTTGCTTCCAGTCTACCTTAGTCAACTCCTCCCTCATCCTATTGCAGTCTCCTTTGTTTAAGCACAGGGCCCTGGTATTGAATGCTATCCTCACTTTTCTTATGTATTCTAAATTCAACCACACTGTGATCCCTTCTTCCAAGAGGATCCCTAACTATCAGATCATTAATTATTCCAGTCTCATTACACAGGAACCGATTTAGGATAGCATGCTCCCTCCTCAGTTCCATTTATATAGTGTTCAAGAAAACTAACGCTGATACATTCAATGAACACTTCCTCAAGGCTGCCTTGACCGACCTGGTTCAACCAATTGACATGTCGATTAAAATCCCCCATGATAATTGCCATATAGTTTTTACAAACATTTGTTATTTCTTTGTTTAATGCCTGTCCCAATGTGACATTATTATTTGGTGGGAAAAAATGAGGTCTGCAGATGCTGGAGATCAGAGCTGGAAATGTGTTGCTGGAAAAGCGCAGCAGGTCAGGCAGCATCCAGGGAACAGGAGAATCGACGTTTCGGGCATAAGCCTGAAGAAGGGCTTATGCCCGAAACGTCGATTCTCCTGTTCCCTGGATGCTGCCTGACCTGCTGCGCTTTTCCAGCAACACATTTCCAGCTCATTATTATTTGGTGGCCTATAGACTACTCCTATCAGTGAAGTACTTCTTAGAATTTCTAATTCCCACCCAATAGATTCAACCTTATTCGCCCATAGAACTTGTATCATCAGAATACTGAATGGACACTCAGAATACGGAAAGGACTCACAGAATACGGAAAGGACTCTCAGAATGCTGAATGGACTCTCAGAATGCTGAATGGACTCTCAGAATGCTGAATGGACTCTCAGAATGCTGAATGGACTCTCAGAATGCTGAATGGACTCTCAGAATGCTGAATGGACTCTCAGAATGCTGAATGGACTCTCAGAATGCTGAATGGACTCTCAGAATGCTGAATGGACTCTCAGAATGCTGAATGGACTCTCAGAATGCTGAATGGACTCTCAGAATGCTGAATGGACTCTCAGAATGCTGAATGGACTCTCAGAATGCTGAATGGACTCACAGAATACTGAATGGACTCACAGAATACTGAATGGACTCACAGAATACTGAATGGACTCACAGAATACTGAATGGACTCACAGAATACTGAATGGACTCACAGAATACTGAATGGACTCACAGAATACTGAATGGACTCACAGAATACTGAATGGACTCTCAGAATACTGAATGGACTCTCAGAATACTGAATGGACTCTCAGAATACTGAATGGACTCTCAGAATACTGAATGGACTCTCAGAATACTGAATGGACTCTCAGAATACTGAATGGACTCTCAGAATACTGAATGGACTCTCAGAATACTGAATGGACTCTCAGAATACTGAATGGACTCTCAGAATACTGAATGGACTCTCAGAATACTGAATGGACTCTCAGAATACTGAATGGACTCTCAGAATACTGAATGGACTCTCAGAATACTGAATGGACTCTCAGAATACTGAATGGACTCTCAGAATACTGAATGGACTCTCAGAATACTGAATGGACTCTCAGAATACTGAATGGACTCTCAGAATACTGAATGGACTCTCAGAATACTGAATGGACTCACAGAATACTGAATGGACTCACAGAATACTGAATGGACTCACAGAATACTGAATGGACTCACAGAATACTGAATGGACTCACAGAATATTGAATGGACTCACAGAATACTGAATGGACTCACAGAATACTGAATGGACTCACAGAATACTGAATGGACTCACAGAATACTGAATGGACTCACAGAATACTGAATGGACTCACAGAATACTGAATGGACTCACAGAATATTGAATGGACTCACAGAATATTGAATGGACTCACAGAATACTGAATGGACTCACAGAATACTGAATGGACTCACAGAATACTGAATGGACTCACAGAATACTGAATGGACTCACAGAATACTGAATGGACTCTCAGAATACTGAATGGACTCACAAAGTCTTAACATTTGCCTGTATCTGCGTTTTTGTTTTTGCTGCTGTTTACCTCTTATTTACTATCTATGGTACTTAACTATGTAATCTGCCTGTATTGCTCACAAGACAATGCTTTTCACTGTGCCTCGATACACGTTCCAATAAATTCAATTCAATTCATCTCTCACTATCACCCTGATGTCATCTTTAAATATCAGAGCTGCTCTGCCTCCCTTACTTTCCTGTCTGTTCTCCCTGGATATTTAATTTCCAGTCGCAACTATCCTGCAACCATGTCTTTGTAATAGCTACTAAATCATGCTTATTTATGATGATTTGTGCCATTAACTCATCTACTGTATTTCGAATGCTATCAGCATTCAGGTATGATTTGGAGATGCCAGTGTTGGACTGGGGTGTACAAAGTTAAAAATCACACAACACCAGGTTACAGTCCAACAGGTTTAATTGGAAGCACACTAGCTTTCAGAGTGCCGCTCCTTCATCAGGTGATAGTCTTCAGGTAGCATTCAGGTAGAGTGCCTTTATGCTAACTTTTCTACCTTCTTTTTGATTCTAACATCTCCATTGATAATATCTTCTAAAGTTTCCTTCTTTTTAAACTTCTTTCACAGTCTTCAATGTAGTTAAACTCTTCTGCATATGTTAGTCTGCTGCTTTCTTTTCTATTTACCATTATATTTCCTGTCGCTTTCCCCTTCCCTTCGCGCCACCCGCCCCCAGAATTCACTAGTGACCATCCTATTTATCCTTTTCACTGGAAGATTGGTTCCAGATTAGTTCAGGTGGAGACCATCCCAACGGTAATGATCGTTCCTTTTCCAAAATTGATGCCAATGCCCCAAGAAATGGAACCCCTCTTCCCCACATCACTCTCTTAGCCCCATGTTTACTTCCCCAATTTTCCTATCCCTCTGCCAATTTACACATGGCTCCTGAAACAAAGCGTCCAGATACCTCTCTCTCTCTCCTGCATGTACCCGGAGTGTTTGGAGCTCAGATTCCAGCTCATCAACTCTGAGCCAAAGTTTCACGAGCAACCAGCACTTGCTGATGTTTGTAATGGAAACTGTCAGCTCCCACATCATATAGCTACAGCACATCACCGGACCAGCCATCACTACTTAATTACCTTATTAATTTATATAATTAATATATCTTTACTGAGTTCTTTTTAAAATTTAGTGCAGATTTCCTACTAGCCAATCAGGTCACAGCTTCCCTGTGATGTCACTCCAGGTTTTTCTCACAGCTACAATGTGCTGAGCGCTCAATTCGTTTCATACTGTACTCACTCTGTTCCCTGCAGACTAGGCTGCAATCCCCGATCTCAGTTAGTTTTATACTGTTCTCACTCTGCTCCCTGCAGACGATGCTACGATCCCCAAGTTCAGTTAGTTTTACACTCACTCTGTGCTGCTGCTCTGCCCTCTGACTGCTCCCTGCAGTCTAGGTGTAGAAAGTTGCAAGATTTGGCTGCTGTGGAACAGTCTTTTGAAAATAATGTAGTACACAGATATAAGGATGAATTTTACATGCAAAGCAAAATTGCCAGTCTAAAAAGTCTAAATGACACACTTCTTTTTTCAAGTGTTCTGAACACATAATAACAGAGAATGAACAGGAGCTCATGTCAACTCACTTAAAGTACACTTTGTACAGCACTCTCTCCCAAGCCCAGAGGCGCTTCTGATGTCATTCATTACACTGTGTTAGTATTTTCAATCATAAAGGAATATTAAAAACCCATACATTTTAAATGGTTTGTCTTGTTTAGGTGATAGATGCAAGCTCATTATTTTGTCCCAAATAAAGTCTAGATTTAAAACCAGTTAATCAAACTTAACATGCTCGTTGAATATTGTAAGTTTGCTTACCTGCCCTAATAAAATACCAGTTGTTCCATATCGCTCTTCCGCTTTCAGTCTTTTAAGATACTTCTCACTGTATTCCCCAATGACGTAAGATCTTCCCATGGTGTCACTGGTCCAAATCACACACAAAGAAAGGAATCTAAACTCTTATATTTAGACAGACAAATAATATGTTTAGAGTATTAGGCTTAAATCACTGATGATGAAAAAAACAAGTTTTAGAGGACTAGAATTAAAATCTTCATTTTGTGAAATATCAAGACCAATGTAAAATACAGAAAGGTAACTAACTTACTGTTTCTGATATTCTGATTACTTGTGAATTCTGATACTTATTTTCAGCAACAATTCTAAACATCCATATTTGCGACGTCTTTTGTTTCTCACAATATCAATTTTCAGATAATTACGGAATTAAGTACATTACGATTCAACCTTACTTGTCAGTCTTAAATAACAAGAACTGAGAATGCCCTAATAGGAAATAAGCTTGAAGTAGCTTTCATATTTTAAAGAAATGTTGTAGTTGAGTTTTTGCTGGTTACATCAGTTCAATCCACGTTCAAACTGCCCAAACAGCATAGGGAATTTTATACACAACTGAGGGACATACTGAACCATTAAACTCCTTTTTTTCTGGTATCTTTCACGCTGGATCAAGATTCAAGTTGCCTGAATTGACCCACAAAACAAGTTGAAATTGCAAAATTTTGCTGATTCAGGATGGATCTTCAACTTGTAATCCTGACCTAATAAAAAGCTATTGATCAGATATTCTTCTGTTTCTCTCTATAGAAATGCTGCCAGAGCAATTAACAACATTTTGTTTCTAATTCAAATTTTGAGCAACCACAATATTTCACAAATTGACATAATCACAAGCATCAGCAGGCATTTTTCAAAAGCTTTTTTATAACGAGAACTTTTAATTTATGAAGATGCTGTGACCTCCATTGAACTAGTACATGATTCAGAATCATTTTTTGATGCAATTTTTAATTACTTTAAATTGGGTTACTCACCACTGGAAAACAAATTACTTTGTTAAAAAAGTTTATTTTTTACTGATGGAACTTCAAAAGGTAATGATTGTTGGATTACTATCTTAGGGACGTACAAATCGGCACAGATCTTCAAGTAGGGAGTTGAACGCATGGCCATGGTTCAGGAATTTTATTCATAAGGTACTTGTGACAGTGTTACAGAAAGAGGGAGGTGTTTTTTTGGGCTGGCTTCATTTCAACAAAATTCTCCATGTTCTTCATTAGTAACAATACTCATGGCACCCAGTACCTTGACCTGCATGCCAATCAGGGGTCTCCTGTATGCTGGCCATCAAATTCTTCACCTAAACTGTGCAGGAGTATTTGTCTGCCACCACACATTCAGTGTGCTGGCAAACAGATCACCCTTTACCCCTAATGTAGCTGCAAGCCACTAGTGCCAAGATGCCACACTTTGATTCAAATTCTATATTAGCCTCTAAAATGTGTACAGTACTGGTGTCTGGATTGCTAGCTAACAGTGTTAGATCAACTGACAGGCTCTCTTCCTCAGAACAGTGCTGTTGCTCTTTGCTCATCTTGACCTCCTGCTACTGGATAACTGGAAGTCTGTAAGTGCCTGGAAACAGGAACTCAGAATAGTTGGCATGAGGAAAGTGTGAAGGAGTTGGAACCAGTAGGTCCATTGCCACATCAGAAATAGTTTGCTCATTAAGCCAGACAGCAAAATGAGTGTGCACTGACAGTTGAGAAGCGGCGTAATGCAGGAAAATGTCACCATTCGCAATGTTCTCAGGAACATCAACTGGCCCCCTGATGCAGAAAACCATCTTCTTAGTCAAACTCAAGAACTGCTGGTTCTGCTCTGGTCACTTCTATTGTGCATCACCTAATTCTCCAAGTGAGAAGTCAAAATGTCAGTGTTTCTGCCACATCATGTTGAGGTGATGTCCTGAATAACTAGACACAGCAAGAGATGGGTAAGAGGCTGACTGCATTGGTAGGTATGTGAGGATCAAGTGGAACATATTGCTGTTCAAGAGAAGTCCTGAGTTCCAAGAGGTGTTGCGGGATGAGTATTGGATATGTGTCAGGCTGGTGATTTGATGGGTGCACAATGTCATGCCAAGCAAAATACATCCACTAACATTGACCACTTACATGAGGTCATGAGAGCTTTTCTGGCTCGGCTACCTGATGCTCAGGTTTAGATTCCAATCGCTGGCCCTCCTTGCCACCTGCATTCACTTTCTTGAGGGTTGTCCTTCAGGGCCTCCTAATCATCTGTAAATCCCTATTGTATCCTTCCTCCAACCCATCTGCTTCCAATGGTTCCAACATCAAATCTTCAATTATGAGTCCATTTCTTTACCCTGTTGTTTATTTTGCAATAGTTTACATTACAACAACCTTATTGTGTGGCTTTCCTTTAAATAGAAACTGCTTTTAAGTAAAGCAGGGTTCCATCAGTTCTGCAAGCATCATTGCCGAGTCCTCCCTATTGTGAGCTCGGGCCTTACATATATTCAGGAGTAGAAAGCAGCATAGGACTCAGGTCAACGATTCATTCATTCGGACAATACCTGAATTGCGATCTGAATGGGAGCAGGCAGGTCAAAGATCATGCTGAAATAATGGGGCCAATCAATTCTCAGCCAATGGTCTCAAAGGGAATCAAGGGATATGGGTATATAGTGGAAAAGTGTCATTGAGGCCAAGGATCAGCTGATTATCTTTATTGATGGCAGGGCAGGCTCATAGCGCCTTATGGCCTCATGCTCAGATGTCTTATACATTTAACTGTCACATTTTCCTGAATATGCCGATAGTGGAAACTATCCCGTGTTATGTTGTTGGTATCTTTTTTCAACATTGATATAGGCACAGTAAAATGAGCACATTGCAATAATACATCTTCTTGTTCATTATTCTCAAGCCAGCTTTTTCATATGTAACATGCTAGACAAGTAATATTTTTGGAAAAGGAGTGAAAATAATTCTCATATATTCAATCTTTTTGACAATGACACGGATGATTACCTGAAAACAATCTCAGATGAGGAAGGTACACAAGAACCAAATTAGGGAAAAAGAAGAAAATATAACAAGAGGGGAATCTTATTCTTACGAAAACAAAGATTATAATGAATTTATTTTTGAAGTAATAGCAATGATATTCCATCTAGTCAGTAACATAAAAGCCCAGTAAGAATGAGTTGGATTCAAAATTAATTCAACGGCAGGGAGCAAAGGGTAATAGCCAGTGGGTGGCTTTAAGCCTGGAGTACTGTTTTCAATGGGGATTTCACAGGCTCAATATTAGATCACTTTCTCTTCGTAATATATATCAATGATGTCATTTTAAATGTAGGGGCAATGATTAAGTAGTTTGAAAGTGATAAAAAATTGGGTTTCCTGATTGTTGATGAGGAAGAAAGCTGTAGTTTGCAAGAAAATATCAATAGGCTGGTCATTTGGGCAGAAGAGTAACAACTCGGTGAAGTGTAATGAAATGCAATTAGGAAGGTCAAACACGGCAAGGTATAAGAATGAAAAGTATAAAGGATAGAGGAACTTAGACTGCATGCCCAAAAATTCTTGGATGCAAACTAAAGATAAGTAGTGATTAAAGGGTGAGGTGGTCGTGTAGTGGTAGGCGGAGGTGGTGACGCAGTGATAATATTATTGAACTAGTAATCCTGAGCCTCGGGTTAGCATTCCGGGGACATTGTTCAAATCCCACCATAGCAGATGATGAAATTTGAATTCAACTTAATAAAGATCTGGAACAAAAAAAGAGCTAACCTAATAGCAATCATTATCAGTTATAGAATCATAGAGATGTACAGCACGAAAACAGATCCTTTGGTCCAACCCATCCATGCTGACCAGACATCCCAACCCAATCTAGTCCCACCAGCCAGCATCCGGCCATAACCCTCCAAACCCTTCCTATTCATATAACTATCCAGATGCCTTTTAAATGTTGCAATTGTACCAGCCTCAACCACTTCTTCTGGCAGCTCACTGCATACACATACCACCCTCTGCGTGAAAACGTTGCCCCTTAGGTCCCTTTTACATATTTCCCCTCTCACCGTAACCCTATACCCTCTAGTTCTGGACACCCCCCACTTCAGGGAAAAGACTTTGTCTATTTATCCTATCCATGCTCCTCATAATTTTGTAAACCTCTATAAGGTCACTCCTCAACCTCCGACGCTCCAAGGAAAACAGGCCCAGCCTGTTCAGCATCTTCCTATAGCTCAAATCCTCCAACCCTGGCAACATCCTTGTAAATTTTTTCTGAACCCTTTCAAGTTTCACAACATCTTTCCGATCGGAAGGAGACCAGAATTGCACGCAATATTCCAACAGTGGTCAAACCAATGTCCTGTACAGCCTCAACATGACCTCCCAACTCCTGTACTCAATACTCTGACCAATAAAGGAAAGACTTCTTTGTTCAGCAACATATCCTAAGACCTTACCATTAAGTATATAAGTCCTGCTAAGATTAACTTTACCAAAATGCAGCACCTCGCATTTATCTGAATTAAATTCCATCTGCCACTTCTCAGCCTCTGGTCCATCTGATCAAGATCCTGTTGTAATCTGAGGTAACCTTCTTCTTTGTCAATCAAAACCATCTAGTTCACTAATGTCCTTTAGGGAGGGGAATCTATCACCCATACATAGTCTGGCTTACGTATGTCTCCAGGCCCATTTCAATGTAACTGATTCTTAACTGTCCTCTAGGAATGGGCAATAAATGTTGTCCTAGCCAGCAATGCCCACATTCCACGAACATTTTTTTAAAAAGCCACATAACGCAGCTTCTGCTTTTAGCTAAGGCAAATGTAAAATATACTAGAACTGTGCAAAACACCAGTCAGGTCACAGAATACCACGTAACATTCGAGCCACTATATTGTAAAAATAAGTGAAAACGCTGATAGGGTACAGTGCAGATCTAAGAGGACCGATTGAATAGGTCAGAGTTGCTTTCTTTGTAATAGAGAAGACCAAGGAGAGATATAATTATGGTTTATAAAATTATTAAAGTTATGGATGCAGTAGATAGGGAAGACCTATTTGCTTTAGCAAAGAATAACCAAGATACAGAGACTTAAAGGATCTGGGAGAAAGACTGGAAGGGAGTTGCAAAGAGATTGTTTCACTCAAGACATTGGAGGAGGTCTTGAATACAAAGTCTGAAAGATTCAGTACAAAAAAAAAACTATCTGGATATGTACTAAAAGCGGCATAACTTACAAGGTTACGACCAAGCGATGAACTGTGGTAATGGGTTGAACAGCTCTCTTTGGGGTTCGCATGGAAATTATGGATTGAATTACTTCTTTATCTGCCACAAAGGAAAGGGACTCATTACTGTGTGCGCGTGGCCAGTGGACTGTTGGGGATGATAGGTGAAAGGCAATCTCAGAGGTTGTTGGAGGAGGGAGTGTTAATGGAGGAGGAAGAGCTTTCCTGAGTTTTCTGTCAGCAGGGAATATGGAAAGCATGGTTGAAAACTACCTTTTCTTCATAATTCTTTTCAGAGGATGTGGGCTTTGCTGGTTTGATCAGTGCTTACTGTCCTTTCCTCACTATCTGCAAGAAGGGGTTGTGAGCTACTTTCTTGAACCATTGCTGTCCATTTGGTGTACGCACACCCACAAACAGGGAAGAATTTCACAGTTTTAATCCAGCAACAGTGCAGAACAGTGACATATTTCTAAGTTAAAATTGTGAGTAACAAAAAAAATGTTAACAGTTTTTTTTAACATCTACTATGCCTGGAAAACAAATACTTTCTCATTATTGCTGTTTGAGAGATTTACAAAACAAATATATTATTTGATTACCTTCTGATTAATTATGCAATTTGAACACTTGGTTAAGATTATGGACCCACAATTCCACACTATTTTTTAAAATAATATTTCTATGCTTTTATTTTAATTAAGTTCTCATTATTCTAATTTACTAACAATATGGACAGATACCAACAGCATTACATTTCATGCTATTATACCATAGCTGAGTTAATGCCACATAGTCCTTTTTTCACAGAAAAACAGACAGATAGATATTTTGACACTTACCAGTATTTATTCAAGTCACCCTTTGTTACCTTGTTGTTTGTTTTAGAGCTGCTGCCTGCAGCTGCTTTGGAACAGATATTCTATGTAGAACTCCCTTCCTGTGACAACATAAAGTTTGACTCCAGTGACATCATGAATGAAGAAAAGCTGCCCATAATTCAATATCCCCCAAAGGAGTTAAACTTCACAAAGTTAAAGAAGTGAAATTCTACAAAATAATCTGTTTTGAGAAACTCTAGCAGCAGCTTTAAAGCATACAAGATAGTAACAATGGGATTTACAGACATCAATCTCTTTATCACATCTAGGATACTGCAGCAAAAATAGACCCCATTTGCTCTAAACAGTTATTTCATTGGTATTTTAAGTTCACAGAGGAATCATGTGCAGTTACATGTACTTCATTTAAGTCTCTAAAACACTGAGCAACCTGTTCATTATTGGTCATGTGAAAAATCTAAAATAATGGGTATAATAGATGTTATAGATATAAAACAGTGTAAAAGTATATAGATATCAGAAGGAAAAGAAAGAAATAGCATGCTTGGGAGCTAGAAGCTTAAAGAGATGAGCTTTTCCCATCCGTAACTTTTACACTTTTGTGACCATTACAGGGAAGATTTGCAAAATCATATTTAGAGTTATCTAGATGTAAAAGCTTTCACATTGATCCCCATTAGTTACACAGGAATTACAAACTAAAAAGATAAATTTAAAAGAATATGAACTGCGGACATTTATTTTCATAGAAACGCTGATATGTACATCTACCTTAATATACTTCCTTCGGAATGGTTACAGTGCTTGATTTCCTGAACATAAGAGATTCCAGAAGCTCCACAAGATACACATTCTGTTTTGATAGGAATGGAAATTCTAGGGAAAAACAGATTGAAAGTGAAATATATGTCCATAAAAAAAAACTAGCAAGGGAAGAACTCTAGATTGAAAATGTTCAATAGTAATTTTACCAGAAAACATGCATACCCGAGCTTTTCATTAAATTAGAAAGATGGGGAATTTTAGCTCCATAAAAGGTCTACCAAAGTTTTCCTAACAATATTTTATTGATTTTCATACTTCATGGTCTAAGAGACAGGCAGATGTCACTCAACAAATACTTTGGGGATGAATATTGAAGGCACTTTGTAGTATAGATAAATCAATCACAAGATAAATGGAACAGTATTTCTAAACGAAATTGGATATTGAGCATACAAAACAGTACCTTTATTGCAAATGTAAATGCCAAATTAGTGCAAAAAGGATGTTACATTGCAAAGGCAGTTTCTGGTCAGGTTAGTACTCAAAATGAGAATTCACCTCACTTCCTGGTGACCCATGTTTAATGTTGAAATGTCAAACATCTTTTTTATCTATCGTAGAGTCTTTAGAAAAGTTTCTTTTAAAAAATTAAATACATTTAAGAAAGTTGTAAAATATGTATAATGTTTTAAACAAAAGCGAAAGATTTTTGATAGTTGCCACAAAGCTAATTTGGAAACTAATTTGGAGTTACCATACTCTGGAAAACATAATCCCAGCCAAACGTAGCAGCACAAGTATCTGACAGTAATTGTTTGGCAGGTCAATCCATAAAAAAAAGATAACGACTATCAATATGCAGAAAATTCAAAGAATAAAATTCATGGAAATGATCTATTTTTGTTCCCCAGAAGTCTCCCTTTTACTATCCATTTATGAGCTTATACTTTCAATTTAAAAGTGATAAGCTTACATTTATACAGTGCCTTTTTACAGCCACAAGCACTTTACAGTCAATTAACTACTTTTGAACTGCAGTCACTGTTGTAATGTAACAAACACCACCAATTTGCACAAAATAAATTCCAATGTACAGCATGGGAATGACCAAATTGTTTGATTTTGTAATATTGACTGGGTATTAAATATCAGCCAGGAAAACAGGCATAACCTCCTTGCTCAAAATAGTACCTTGGGATTTTTTAGGTCCATTTGGTAGGGCAAGCAGTGCCTTGGCTTGTGATCTTATCTAAACAATGTCATAAAGTCACAGAGTTGTACAACATGGAAACAGACTCTTTGATCCAACTCATCCATGCCGACCAGGTATCCCAAATCAATCTAATCCCATCTACCAGCATTTGGCCCATATCCCTCTCAACCCTTCTCATTCATGTACCCATCCAGATGCCTTTTAAATGTTGTAATCGCACAAGCCTCCAGCACTTCCATTCGCACCTCATTCCATACTTGCACCAGCAAGTATGGAATGAGGTGCGTGAAAAAGTTGCCCCTTAGGTCCCTTTTACATCTTCCCTCTCTCATCTTAAGTTTTGGATTCCCCTACCATGGGAAAAAGACTTTGACTATTCATGCTATCCGTGGCCTTCATGATTTTATTAATCTCCAAGGTCACCCCTCAATTCCTGACACCCCAGGAAAAATAGTGCCAGCCTATTCAGCCTCTTGCCATAGCTCAAACCCTCCAACCCTAGCAGCATCCTTGTAAATCTTTTCTGCACCCATCTTTCCTATAGCAGGGAGACCAAAGTTGAAAGCAGTTTTCCAAAAATGGCCTAACCATGGAGTCACAGATGTCATTTCTAGTAGCTCAGCACTGGACTGTCAAGTCAACTTTTGGGAATTTTGGGCCAGCCACGGATTATGGAATAGGGTAGGATAGGTTAGTCAGGGCAGTCAAGAGTGGCTGCAAACCTACAAGTCTGAGAGAATGCTGTGAAGTTGAAAAGTGACACAAGTTTGTACAAGGTCTCCCCGTGACCCCTTGAGGGGGAGGGACTACAACACCTTATGAGGTCACAGGGAATTGTGACTTCACAGTCAGGACGTCACTTCAGGAGATGTCATCAAACAAATTGCTTCCAAACAGTAACCGGTCAGCAAAGTAAGAATCGGAAAACTAACCAAATAATAATAAAGTAACAGGCGTTTGCATCTTTATGACCCGCCCTTCCCCCTCTCATCTGATTGCTGGACGATGTTGTCTCGGCTTTCCAGCCCCGATGAGACAATGTTTGCGCTGCGCAGCTGGGAGAAACAACTCATCCCCTGTTCTCAGGCCGTCCATCCACCTGACCTTTCAATAAGTTGAACGCAGCCCAGCCCACCATACTACTCCTGCTGCTGCCGCCGGTAAAGTACCGTGTCTGTTCTCGTACCGATTTCTTTCTTTTTCTCTCCCTCTCGCACACTTTATTTCGTAGCGACCCTTTTTTTTCGATCAGATTTCGCCGCTACGGCTCTCGGCCAATCAGCGCAGGCTGGCCCACTCTGATGACGTGTCGCGGCCTAACCGCCCGGAGCGCGCGGCGGAAAGCCACCGCTGACGGTTGGTCGCGCGCACTTTGGGCGTTCAAATCAAAACGGAATGGCCAGCGCCCTCCACGACCCTAATGCCAAGTGGGGAATGTAAGTGGGCACAATGGTGTTCCCAATTCAAACTCCATTACAACAACACAAACGTATTAGGATCTTGATTTTTTTTGACAACTTTAATGCAAGGTTCAGAGACTTGAGCACATAAAATTCCTGCTGCCTTTCAGGTGAGATTTTAAACTCAGGTACAAATTTTTCCCTCAGATAGAGCGAAAAGATCCCTTTCCGATGAAGAAATTACTGAGGCGTCTTGAGAAATATGTACCAACCAACATGGTCTCTACCACCACAAAGTAGTTTAGCGGGCGATTTAATTTGTGCTTTAATTACAACAAAGTAAACTGGGGAAGAGTTAAAAATCACAACACCATGTTATAGTCCAAAAGGTTTATTTGGAAGCACTAGCTTTCAGAAGGCTGCTCCTTCATCAGGTGGTTGTGGAGAATAAGATTCTGTAAATCCGTCTTTTAGATTAGAATCAGTTTGACCATAGTGGCACAGACAGCCTCACAGGGAAACTCACACCTTCAATACATTATCTGGGCTAACATGACACCCATTGTTAAAATTCACTTGAGAATCTAACTTTTTTTAAAAAGAAGTTTTGAGATTTACATATGAAAGAACTGAAACTAACATAGTCATTCTAAAAGATGAGAGACTTAAAAACAATCCGGGTGTTTTTCAATATATAATTTCAGTTATATCACACTGTAAACATTTGCTATAAATTGTGTCTTACAATGTTATTCTCCACAACCACCTGATGAAGGAACAGCGTTCCAAAAGCTAGTACTTCCAAATAAACCTGTTGGACTGTAACCTGGTATTATGTGATTTTTAAGTTTGTACAGCCCAGTCCAACACCAGCGTCTCCAATTGGTGAAGAGTCAGTTTGGCATTTCAGGAAGACCTGAAATGTGCAATATTAATTCAATAGTTAACTCTCAATCATCACAAACACAAATTATGTGGTAATTATCACTGCTGCCTGTGAGAGCTTGCCATTAAACAAGTTTCTGTGTTTCCTACATTACAAAGATTATAAGACATAGGAGCAGAAATTGGGCCATTCAGCCCATCGAGCTTGCTCCATCATTCAATCATGGCTAAGTTTCTCCACCCCATTCTTCCACTTTCTCCCTGCATCTCTTGATCCTCAAGAATCTATCTATCTCAGTCTTAAATATACTCAATGACTTGGCCTCCATAGCCTTCTGTGGCAATGAATTCCATTGATTCACCACTGTCTGGCTTAAGACATTTCTCCTTATCTCATTCTAGAAGGTCTTCCCTTTCGTCAAAGGCTATACCCTCCGGTTCTAGTCTCTCCTACCAGTGGAAACATCTTCCCAACATCTACTCTTTGCAGGCCGCAGGTTCTGTGCTCAAGCAGTTGGCTGTAAAAGCATTTTGAAAAATCCTGTGATCATGCAAGGCTTGAGTACATACATATAATACATGTAATTTTATTAATGCAAATCTTTATCAGAAAAGTACATTTAAAAACCTGAGCATGTCAGAAAACAACATAAATGGATTGAAGTAATATTTTGTCTGAATTCTTTACAAAACAAATATTTGGAAATACGGGTCCAGTTCATACTTTGATATTTTCCAACCAACCTGTTTAAGAGATGTCATTACACAGCTCTGCAGCAGGTGGAACTTAAATTCAGTCCTCCCATCATATTTTTATCAAAGGTCAGAGATTTGGGTTTACAGTTCCACATTTAAACTTGTGGTAATAGCATCAGAAATTCAATTTATGCTGCATCCAGTCTTCTTTAATTGACTTAACCATGATGTGGAAGTGCCGATATTGGACTGGGTCAGAAGTCACACAAGACCAGGTTATAGTCCAATAGGTTTATTTGAAATGACAAGCTTTTGGAGCATAGCCCCTTCATCAGGTGAAGTGAGTGGGAAGTACACAGAATTTAGGGGCAGAAAGATCAAAAGATCTTGTGGGCGGCACGGTGGCACAGTGGTTAGCATTGCTGCCTCACAGCGCCAGAGACCCGGGTTCAATTCCCGACTCAGGCGACTGACTGTGTGGAGTTTGCACGTTCTCCCCGTGTCTGTGTGGGTTTCCTCCGGGTGCTCCGGTTTCCTCCCACAGTCCAAAGATGTGCAGGTCAGGTGAATTGGCCATGCTAAGTTGCCCGTAGTGTTAGGTAAGGGGTAAATGTAGGGGTATGGGTGGGTTGCGCTTCGGCGGGTCGGTGTGGACTTGTTGGGCCGAAGGGCCTGTTTCCACACTGTAATCTAATCTAATCTAATCTACAAATGGTGTGAGTGGAGTGTCGAATAATAAGACTGCAGGTGGACAAGAATGTTAGATGGTGTGAGTAAAGTGTCAACAGCTGGATAACCACCAAAGGGATGACCTATGATACAATTAAATGAGGCAGAGATATAATTACAAAAACTTAAAAATAAGGTGGTGCTGAAGACAAACCAAATGACTGGAATAACAGGGAAAACAAACAGAAGCCACTGGAAAAGCCCAGCAGGTCTGGCAGCATGTGAAGAAAAACCAGAGGATGAGTCACTGGATCCAAAATGTTAACTATGATATTTCTTCACAAATGTTGCTAGACCCACTGAGCCCTATCCAGCAACCCCTGCCCTTGCTCCAGATTTAAAGCATCTGCAGTTCTTTATGTTTTTATTTGACTGGAATAATATGATAGGTATTAGAATTGCATGCCAAAGTAATAAGCAATCCAAAACTGTACAAACTAATTAAAGTAGAGAGATCATAACGATTTTTCAAGGTGATGGTGCCAAAACAGGACAGTGATGAAGATTTTACAGATGCAGACCAGTATGGTGGGGTCACACGTAACACAACATGAACCGAAGATCACGATTGAGGATGTCTTCATGGGTATGGAACTTGGCTATCAGTTTCTACTCGGTGATTCTGCATTGTTGTGTATCTTGAAGGCCCCCTTGGAAGATGCTTATCCAAAGATCAGAAGCTGAAAGTCCTTGTCCGCTGAAGTGTTCCACTATTGAGAGGGAACACCCCTGTCTGGTGATCGTTGTGTGGTGTCCATTCATCAGTTGTAGTGTATGCATGGTCTCGCCAATATATCATTCCTCGGGGCATCCTTGACTGCAGCGTAAGAAGATGGATAACATTGGCCAAGTCACATGAGTGTCTGCCATATATGTGGTGCGTAGTGTTCCCACGTGTGATGGTAGTATCCATGTCGATGATCTGATATGTCTTGCAGAAGTTGTGTGGTGTGGTCAATGTTGTCCTGAAGGCTGAGTAGTTTGCCACGAACGATTGTCAGTTTAAGGTTTGGCGGTTGAAAGCAAAGAGATGATCTTGATGGGATGCTTGTTGTCATCAATGACATGTTGAAGGCTGCAAAAAGCATGGCGTAGCAAGGGTACTCTCAGTCGTATCCTGTGTCTGTCTTCTGAGGAAGTCATTTATCGCTGCGACACGTTGGAACTGACAATCGATGAGTTGAGCACCATGTCCCGTTCTTGAGGGTGTCCTTCAAAATCTTTAATTTTCCTGTGGGTGCCTGTGTATGCGCAGGGCTTATCTGTAGGGGATGGCATCTTTAACATGTTTAGGTTGGAAGCTAGAGAAGTGCAGTTTTGAGGTTATCTGTGGACTTGCAGTAGGATGAGGTACTGAGATATCCGTCCAGATGGAGATGCGTGTGTCCAAGAATGAGACTGATTTGAAGAGTAGTCCATGGAAAGCCTGATGGTGGAATGAAACCTGTTGATATTGCTGTGTAGTCATTCAGTGATTCCTCGCCATGAGTCCAAAGCAAGAAAATGTAATTGATGTATCTCATGTATAGCATTAGTCAGAGGTCCTGCACAGCGGAGAAGTCTTGCTCGCACTTGTGCATGAAACTGTTGGCATATTGGGGTGCAAATTTGGTCCCCATGCCTGGTTGACAAAGATGAAGACATTGTGGTTGAAGATGAAGAGGGTGAGTTATAGGAAGGCATATGGAAATTGGCAGTTGTTGGTATTGAGGACTGAGACTGTTGCAGCGATGCCACCACTGTGGGGGATGGTAGTGTAGAGTGCCAAAACGTCCACTGTGACAAGGAATGTTCCTGGTTCGACTGGCCTGTGGGTGCTCAGTTTCTGTAAGAAATCTGTAGTGTTGTGACAGAAGCTGGGGTTCCTTGTATAATGAGAATATTAAACCATTCAGATAATCCAGTGCAACAAAGAGATCAATGGAGGACGGTAATGCCTTTGAGTTTAAGACAGAAGCTTGTGACATTATCTATCGTTGAGTGACTGCTTTGTGGAACTCCTTCTGCAAAAATGGACCTCAAGCTTCCAATTGCCTGCCACTTCAACACATGACTATTGTCTCTGGCCAACATATATCACAGCCCTGTTATATTGTTACAACACATCTAGGTTAATTGCAGTATTCCAATCACTACAATCAGGGGTGCCTGTTGTCCAATTGCATACAATCATTAGTATTTATTATCCAATTAGTTATTAAATTGTTCATAATCTAATTTATATGCATTCATTAGTTCCTTATCAAGTACATTCTTCAGTAGTATTTCTTAACCATAAGTATGCTGGTTTAGCAGAGATAATATGGTGGTTGCAACAAGTTCTAAAACCTGGGTCTGTATTAATTATTTAACTATTCCCATTTCAATTCTGTTGTCAACTTTTCCCCTTTCAGCAAAGCTGAAAATGTGTTGCTGGAAAAGCACAGCAGGTCAGGCAGCATCCAGGGAACAGGAGAATCGACGTTTCGGGCATAAGCCCTTCTTCAGGAATGTGGAAAGTTTGTCCAGCAGGCTAAGATAAAAGGTAGGGAGGAGGGACTTGGGGGAGGGGCGTCGGAAATGTGATAGGTGGAGAGAGGTCAAGGTGAGGGTGATAGGTCAAACTGGGGTGGGGGCGGAGAGGTCAGGAAAAAGATTGCAGGTTAGGAAGGCGGTGCTGAATTCGATGGATTTGACTGAGACAAGGTGGGGGGAGGGGAAATGAGGAAACTGGTGAAATCCGAGTTCATCCCTTGTGGTTGGAGGGTTCCTAGGCAGAAGATGAGGTGCTCTTCCTCCAACCGTCGTTTTGTTGTGGTCTGGCGATGGAGGAGTCCAAAGACCTGCATATCCTTGGTGGAGTGGGAGGGGGAGTTGAAATGTTGAGCCACAGGGTGGTTGGGTTGGTTGGTCCGGGTGTCCCAGAGGTGTTCTCTGAAACGCTCCGCAAGTAGCCGGCCTGTCTCCCCACCCCACCAATCTCCATGTACAGCGCATCATCCGCCGTCATTTCCGCCACCTCCAAACGGACCCCACCACCAAGGCTATATTTCCCTCCCCTCCCCTATCAGCATTCCGTAAAGACCACTCCCTCCGTGACTCCCTCGTCAGATCCACACCCCCCACCAACCCAACCTCCACTCCCGGCACCTTCCCCTGCAACCGCAGGACTTGCGCCCACACCTCCCCCCTCACCTCCCTCCAAGGCCCCAAAGGAAACTTCCATATCCGCCACAGATTCACCTGCACCTCCACACACATCATCTATTGCATCCGCTGCGCCCGATGTGGCCTCCTCTATATTGGGGAGACAGGCCGGCTACTTGCGGAGCGTTTCAGAGAACACCTCTTTGTGCGGATGTCCCGGAGATGTTTTCTGAAGCACTTTGCAAGAAGGTATCCAGTCTCCCTAATGTAAAGGAGACCGCATCTGGAGCAACGGATGCAATAAATGACATTTGTGGAAGTGCAGGTGAAACTTTTATGGATGTGGAAGGCTCCTTTTGGGCCTTGGATGGAGTGGGGGGGGCGCAGGGTGAGGTGTGGCCTCAGGTTTTGCAATTCCTGTGGTGGCAGGGGAAGATGCCAGGAGGGGAAGGTGGGTTGTTGGGGGGCATGGACCTGACCAGGTAGTCACGGAGGGAACGGTCTTTGTGGAAAGCGGATAAGGGTGGGGAGGGAAATATATCCCTGGTGGTGGGGTCCGTTTGTATGTGGCAGAAATGTCGGCGGATAATACGGTTTATGTGGAAGTTGGTAGGGTGGAAGGGGAGGACCAGAGGGGTTCTGTTCTTGTTGAGGTTGGAGGGGTGGGGGTTGGGGACGAGGTGCAGGACATGGATGAGATGGATTGGAGGGCAAATTCAACCATGTGGGAGGGTAAATTATGGTCTTTAAAGGAGGCGGCCATCTGGTGTGTTCTGTGGTAGAACTGGTGCTCCTGGAAGCAGATATGGCGGAGGTGAAGGAATTGAGAATACGAGATACCATTTTTGCAGGAGGTATGGTGGGAGGAGGTGTAATCCAGGTAGCTGTGTGAGTCGGTGGGTTTGTAAAAAAGGTTGGTATTGAGTCGGTTGTCATTGATGGAGATGAAGAGGTCCAGGAAGGGGAGGGAAGTGTCAGGTTGGGGTGAAATTGATGAACTGCTCAACCTCCTCGTGGGACCATGAGGTGGCGCTGATGCAGTCATCAATGTAGTGGAGGAAAAGGTGGGGAGTGGTGCCGGTGTAACTACGGAAGATGGACTGTTCTACGTAGCCGACAAAAAGACAGGCATAGCTGGGGTCCAATGGCTGGAGGAAGTGGGAGGATTCGAAAGAGAAATTGTTGAGGGTGAGGACCAGTTCAGCCAAATGAATGAGAGTGTCAGTGGAAGGATACTAGTGGGGATGTCGGGGGGAAGAAACAGAGTTTTGGAGGCCCTGGTCATGGCAGATCAGCCCTCCAACCGCAACAAGGACAGAACCCCCCAGTCCTCACCTTTCACCCCATCAACATCCACACAAATCGCATCATCCGTTGACATTTCTGCCACCTACAAATGGACCCTACTGCCAGGGATATATTTCCCTCCCCATCCCTATCCGCTTTCCGCAAAGACCGGTCCCTCTGTGACAACCTGGTCAGGTCCGCGCCCCCTCAACAACCCACCCTCCCCTCCTGGCACCTTCTGCCACCGCAGGAATTGCAAAACCTGTGCCCACACCTCCCCCCTTCACCTCCATCCAAGGCCCCAAAGGAGCCTTCCACATCCATCAAAGTTTCATCTGTACTTTCACATGTCATTTATTGCATCTGTTGCTCCAGATATAGTCTCCTTTACACTGGGGAGACTGGACGCCTTCTTGCAGAGCACTTCAGGGAACATCTGTGGGACACATGCACCAGTCAACCCCAGCGCCCCGTGGCCGAACATTTCAACTCCTCTTCCCACTCTGCCGAGGACATGCAGGTCCTGGGCCTCCTCCACCGGCACTCCCTCCCTCCGACGCCTGGAGGAAGAACGCCTCATCTTTCGGGACCCTTCAACCCCAGGACATCAATGTGAACTTCATCAGTTTACTCATTTCTCCTCCCCCCACCTTACCCCAGTTCCAAACTTCCAGCTCAGCACCATCCTCATGACCTGTCAATCTTCCTTCCCACCTGTCCGCTCCACCCTCCTTTCCAACCTTATCACCTTTACCCCTTCCTCCATCCACCTATTGCTCTCTCAACTACCTTCTCCCCAGCCCCACCCCCTCCCATTTATCTCTCCACCCCCGAGGCTTCCAGCCTCACTCCTGATTGAAGGGCTCCTGCCCGAAACGTCGATTTTCCTGCTTCTCGGATGCTGCCTGACCTGCTGTGCTTTTCCAGCACCACTCTAATGTAGACTCTAATCTCCAGCATCTGCAGTCCTCACTTTCACCTGTGATTCTAAGTCTACTGCCTGGGCTGCATTACTGACCTTGGCACAAATAAACAGTGAAGCAGTATGAATTTGTACAAATTGTATCTGTAACAGCCTTGATACAGGCGTGGGTTGAAGATTGAGGGATCCCACACAGTTCCCCAACAGATCCTTTGAAGCAACCAGTGCATAAAAAATTTAGTGCAGCTGTCACCTTGACAGCCACCTAAGTAGGAA
This sequence comes from Chiloscyllium plagiosum, assembly GCF_037043375.1. NCBI lineage: Eukaryota > Metazoa > Chordata > Chondrichthyes > Orectolobiformes > Hemiscylliidae > Chiloscyllium > Chiloscyllium plagiosum. Next base: position 65,581,931 of record NW_028270147.1, on the reverse strand, counting down.
TAGCCATCCATCCCTTCAGTTTGAGGTCTTGCTGCAGCAGATGACAGTCCTGTACAGTGTCCTGGGACATTCTCAATCTGTGGCAGCAATATGCCTTGCTCATCTGGAGGAAGTACAGTCGAGGATGATCGACATGAAGACTCCTGTATTTCCTCCACTTTCCGAGAGGACCATCGGCTGTCAGTTCTGACTTCATATGGACGCCTGTTAACAAATCTATTTTTACTCAATTTCTCTATGCCTTTGCTGAGGATGAATCTAAAAAAAAAACAAGGTGGCGTGTTGGAGATGGATTATAAAGAGGAGTCTTGAGTCCTATTTCAGCACAATTTGACTTTTATTCGGAGCTTCCTACCAACGCAGCCTGGGAGAAGTCACTGGACACAGACTCCAAGCCACGCCCCCAATAAAATACAGGATATTTATAGATTCCTCACTACAATGGTAACATTCAAAATTGACACTCCACTGTGACCGTTATGCATCTCCTCAGACATTTGACAGCTGCATCATACTGAGTGGGTGCTGTTTATTACCTTATGAAGCTCTAAGTGTTTATTTTCCCAAGGTCATAGTGACTAAGTAATGTTTTGCAATTGCCCTCTTACAATGCTATCTGTTTTCTTATGTCCTTTCGTGAGAGTTTCTGTTTATACCCTTCATTATTCATCATTCAATCATTGGTGTTTATACCATTTGTCATATGTCCCCTGGTCCTTGGTATTTATACTATTTGTCATTCAATCCCCTTGCTGGCAGGATGGGGGCTTCTCCCAGTTATCGACAGTCACTTATCTAAGGATTTTAACTGAAATCCTTAACATTAGTTTGTTAGTTGTACTTATAAATTCAATATACCTCCATGTATAATATGTAATGACAATTACTTAAAAAGTCTTTGATTATGGTGGGGTCAAACTTTCCCTTCTGTATTTTACTAAGTAAAAAGTTTTCTCTTCCACTAAGATTTCCATGAGGCACTTCATTATTTTCTCTGGTTGTCATGAGCATGAAGGCCATGATTCTGACTCTGAAAACTGCTGCCTCAATTCTTTTCAGCCACCTTTAGTTTCAGTCAACTAAAAACCACAGGCAGCCATTTTATGTTAGCTTCAGCCATGGGCAATTCCACTTTAGGCCCTTGTCCGAGGTACGAAGCTGGCCTACATCTTATGGCACTGACCTATGCAATAATAACTCTTTTTTCAATATTTGCCATCTAATTTTCCACTTTATTTCAATTGCTCATTGTCATGTCCAGTTAACCCTTAACGACTAGCCCTTAATGGTCTGTTTTGAAAATACCATTTTTGAAGTACATACATGTTCAATAATCACAAGCTGATTATACACGATTAAAGTTTAAGATTGGTTCATACTTAATTAGTGACAGATTATGCATGAATTTGAAAGATTCTCCAGCCCTTCTTTCATTTTTACCCATCCTGTAGATATTTCTTCAGTACTTTTCCCTCTGTCTCTAATTATAATTCTTACCTCATCCTCACCAAAAATTAGTTTCTCTATGGATTGTGTGTCAGTGCCTTATCATTTAAACTATGATGTGGCGATGGACTGGGGTGGACAAAGTTAAAAATCACACAACACCAGATAATAGTCCAACAGATGTAGTGTGATTTTAACATTTAAACTATGTTTATGTGCTCTTCCAGGCCAACTAATCATTTTGTCAAGTAGGTGTACATGTCCGAGGCTCATTCTTCAGTGCATCTTCGCCATGCATTCACGCATGTTAGTTAGTTAACCACCACCATTGCACACTTATATCAGTTTCCCAAGATCACAGCACACACTCTTGACTTTCAAGTGATCTTTTCAAATGATCAAAAGTTGCTGGAGGGTGCCTGTGATCCTCCTCACCTGGTCCAGTGTCCAGGTGGTGGCCAAATCAGCCAATTTAGTTTTTTCTAAAAAAAACCTCAGGGCTCACTTATCTCCAAGAGAAAACCTTTAATTATCTAATTCTACCTACACTTTGATTTCATTTAATACACCCAAGCTGAGTCATTTCCATTTAATGCTGTCATTTTTTTTTGCTGTTACTATTCTTTTATTCTAAATGTGGCCCCATTAATTACCATTATAACTGATTCAGGAACTCTGGAGAACCTTACTGTCCAGAGTACAAGAAAGAAGTATGTTCTTGCAATAGTTTTAACAGAGACAAACAAACATTATTACTGTGTCGTTTCAAGCATTACCAAATTTTGACAACTTGGTCTTTCTTACAAAATAAAATACATACAATTTTCTCAAATGTAACTTGCTACATTATATTGGGCTTTCCTTTTTTAAAAATTATTCCAAGTTCACAATCGACAACTGACAAGTTTCTTTGTGATAACCCCTGCAGTGTTGTTGGGCTAACAGGTTTCAATTAATTTCTTCCAAAACAATCTATCCCACTTTTTCCTGACACAAATTAAACCCTTAGACGTTTTCCATTGGCTCTTCTTTTAAATTAAAATTTAAAGATTTAAATTAATTTGCCCTTTAACATTCAATTGAATTTCCCAGTGCGTGTTTGAACTAGGAATTTGTATCAATTACTTCTTTCAATTCCAATTTCAGAAACAATTACATCCAGGTTTTAAATAGTGCTCTAATATTGGGGGTTCTAATGATTTAGTCACTTTAGGGTTCTCCTGATTTCAAGGTGCTGCCTTCACAAGAATTCCAGCTCCCCTGCTGTGTTCTTGAAACCTGTTCAGAAACAAAAACTAAAATTCAATGTAACTGGAGGAAGCCCAGGGGTTAATATCCACCCAACACAGGTTTCCACACAAAAGGTGTGAGAGAAGATTTACAACCGGCAGCAGGAAGAGTTAACTCTGCTTGCCTCAGAAGGGGCAGAGCCCAAGTCACCGGGTGACTTCACGTCATACTTCCACATATTCAGTTTAAAGTACTGTCAGAAAATATTTCAATAATCTTAAACTGGAATTTAAAAAAAACATTTTTAAAAAAAAACTATATGGACAAAACATTTCTTATTCCAAATTCAAAGTTCAAATTGGATATGTTCCAAAAAGATCTATCTATATTTTGAGAACAAACTAAATCTTTTTTTCCTACAGCGGCTTAAAAAGAAAATTTAAACTTGTCAATAAAATAAGCTTTGAAAGTGTCAAATCGATGATACTTTTGGACTTCTCCTTGATTCAGTACTGATTTTACTTGAATGTACGGTATGCTGTCCTTGCAACTGTCATGGGAGCTCTGTGAATTCAGTTCAGTTTTCACAGAGGATTTCTTTAACTTCACTGGGGGAAAGGGACTTCTTGATCTCTTCTCTTTAACTGTGTCTAAGGGTGCTACTCCTTTGTTCAACCCCTTCCAACTCATCGGTGACATTATACACTGACTTTGTCTCACCACACAGACATGAACAGTGGGGGAAATGCTGTCAACAATATTCTCAAGGTCTTGCAAGATAAAAGCCCCAGTTGCTGTCTGTTCACAGATTTCCATCAGGTGTGTTTCGATTTTCTATATCAGAAGAGAAGTCCATTTCACCATCAGTTTCAACATCAACATCCAATTTTTCCAGTTGCAATGTTGGGATACCTGCAGCCTTTTCTTTGTATTGAGTACAGCTTTCCTGATGGTAATTATTTTTACCTTGCATCGCTTACCAATTCCCACAGTTTTGTATCTTCTTTATCTAACTTGAAGCACACAAATGAGCACTGTAGGCTAACTTGTTACGGACAGTTTCTAATTCAGTTGTTCCTTTATAACCTCTTTTGAAAGTCTATCAAGGACATACTCATAATTACCATTGCATATTTCTATAATCATTAACATGGGGAATATCAGAAATTAAACAGATTGTTAGTAATACGACAGGTCGGTATTTGCAGCATACACAAATGACAGCTTACTATAGTCCTCAATATAGTGGAACATGGAGGACTTCAACAAGGAAGGCCATGGATTACCTGGAAGTGGACCTTTGATGTAGTAGACATTATTTGCTTTATTCAGCATTAGCCATGTTGCGCAAATACAAGAGGTTGTAGGTTCAGAAGGATTAGTGAGACCTTGTTCCTTTCCACCCAGCCCCCTCATCATCCAAAAAGGAAGAAATACATATAAGATCATATTGTCAAATATCTACAGTTCAATAACAGAATAAATCTGCTCTGTGCCATTTGCAGCTTGAGATCTTGTGGCTCTGAGGTGATACTTTTGCTTTACAGAGATGTTCATAATCAATTTGGAATGACCAATGACACTGTCAAGATTGTTTGTATCCAGGACTGTTTTCAACAGTCACTGGTCACTGCTTTTGGTTCACATACAAAGTTGAGATTTTAGATGTCTTAACTTTTCCTGTGTAAATGCCTGATTAAAGCATTTGTCCCTTGAAGAGGCTCAAATGGTGGCTCAGTGGTTAGCACTACTGCCTCACAGTACCAGGGACCCAGTTTGATTCTTGCCTCGGGTGATTGTCTGTGTGGAGTTTGCACATCCTCCCGTGTCTGCGTGGGTTTCCTCCAGCTGCTCCGGTTTCCTCCCACATTCCAAAAGATGTGCAGGTTTGGTGAATTGGCCACAATTAGACAGAGGTAAATGTAGGGAAATGAGTTTGGGTGGGTTACTTTTCACAGGATCGGTTGGGCTGAAGGGCCTGTTTCCACACGTAGGGAATCTAATCTAAATCACTCACAAGTAAAGCTGCTTCCTCAGACAGCAAAAAAAACTTTCTCCACCACTCCAGTTGTGTTGACAGACACTTTTCATTTCCATTCCACATTTGCAATTTGGATAAAGATGAAAGACAACATAAATAGCACTTTGCAAAGAGTCTCAGACTGAGTCTTTCAATCTAGGTGACACCCTAAATCTAAATGTTCCTTTCTAATTTGAAATCTTTGTCAACCTCACTTCCAAGCATCCACAGGTTTCCATCCTTTTTTTTCATTTAAGATATCTCCCCACTTTACCTAGAACCGCATACCTAAAGCTTAGTCATGTCAACAATCATGATGAACTGTGCCCCCACCAAAACCAGGGTGCTCATCAATGACACCACCCCAAAACTCCCACATCCCAAACCCGCAGTAACCACTGTCCTCCAATGCTCTATGTCTACCACTTTAGCGCATTAAATTGTTGCCCCCTTCACATATGCCCCCTTATTCTCTCCTCTGTATCCAAGCATCCTCCAATTCCCATAATTGACTTCTCAAATGTGCTGACCAAAACAGCAATCCTCTGAGAGCCGACCTTGACATTCAGTGAACATATCTCTGGGACTGACTGCAGCCAGCCAGCTCTCCCCCCACCCCCAAAACTGACTTGTATGTGCATAAATGAACAGAATATGCAGTTCCCTGACTGACATACCATTAATCCCTTGACCGGTTGCAGGTCTGAATTTGCAGATTGCCTGTAGCCCTTTTCCCGGCTTATAATGATATAGAACCTCTGACCATGAACTCCAAGTGGCTAACTTACCATGTCCAATCGGACAATGCCCTTGACAGACTGTAGTGGGACTGCCTAACTGATGACAGTCTCCCTTTTTACTTCACTGAGGATTATTCACCATAGTCTTTGAAACATGGCCATTTGATTGAAGCACATTTTGTGCGTACACTGCAGGTGTAACATTGATGTAGCAATGTTGCCTTTGATTGATCATGCTGGCAACAATGACAAGCTACACAGATTTGTATCTGCACAACAAGGCAAGACAAGACAAAAATATTATTAGTGTCTAAATTCTGAATGAGCTGCAAAAAAAGTGCAGAAAGGTAAGACAGAGATACTGACAGCATCCAAAGAGACACAAAGTGAATGAGTGCTCAGAAAACAAGCCAAAACCCCTTAGATATACCCTGATCTGACACAAGTCTGATGCCTGCCCTTGAGAGAAAGTGAGGGCTGCAGATGCTGGAGATCAGAGCTGAAAATGTGTTGCTGGAAAAGCGCAGCAGGTCAGGCAGCATCCAAGGAACAGGAGAATCGACGTTTCGGGCATAAGCCTGAAGAAGGGCTTATGCCCGAAACATCGATTCTCCTGTTCCTTGGATGCTGCCTGACCTGCTGCGCTTTTCCAGCAACACATTTTCAGCTCTGATGCCTGCCCTCGTGTGCAAACCTGGCAGTAGATTGCAATGTAAGGTGTCAGTGAGCTTCAAAGTGCAGTATTGAAATGAATTGAATATGTGAAGATGTGCCATGATGATATGGTGAAGGTGATGCAAGTTTAGTACCAACCTCCTTGGACAAAGAAATGCAGGTTATCGCTGCCAAGAGGCTGGGGATTGCTGGACAAGTGGCAGGCACCTGCTCTGACTTCCATGTTAGAAATTGTCAGTGTCTCATTTCTCTGCATTTTCTATGAAAATAGCAAATGGCATATAAATTAGGTCAGATTAGGTAATAATGAGATGTTAATTCATGCAAATACACCCCTTGCCCCTCACTAGCGAGATTCCCAACTTGCTGTTAAACCCATGGGTGGAAAAAAAATCAAGACTTCAATTTTATAATGTCAAAGATCGCGATCTCAACATATTTTCTCATCTGAGTTTTGATTGAAAATGTGATCAAGGGGCTTGGAAGATTTTGCCCATTGTTGTTGTAGGTGATTCTCCATTCTGGGAGTCCATGATGGGGTATTATACTGGGAGCAGTTATGATCCATCCATAATGGCTCCTGAGTTCTGGAGTTGCTTGCCTCAGTGGCCAGGAGTTCCTTGTCCCAGCTCCTAATACCAGCTGAAGCCTGCTCACAGCCGATCAACTGCCTGATTACTGGAAGGTCCAGATATAGGCTAAAAGTAGGAAGATACCACCTTCTAACTAAAAGTTAGTAAAAATATGTAAAAAGATAAATTCTAATTCTTTCTTTTATCACCCAACTACCTGTAATATAACACTTTTCATTTAATTAAATTGCCATTTAAGTCCAGGCATGCTGGACATAGGATTCTTTTTGCCTCCTTTCACAATGTAAGTATTCTTTCCGATCCTTAGGAGAGTTAATTTTTTTTTCTTGAAAAACTTGTGGACTTGCAGAATCACAGAATTGTTTCAGTGCAGGAGGCCATCTGGCCCATGGTATCTGCACCAGACAGTACATTCCATACCCTAAATACTCAGTTTTCTTCTCACTTCTCATTTGTTTCTTACACAAAACACATTAAAACTGTGCTCTCTCGTATTTCAAATCTTCTCTTAACCATCTCTCCAAGGAAAACAGTCCTAACTTCATCAATGTTTCCTCATAAGTGTAATGTTTTCTCCCACCAACATTCTCATCAATCTTTTCTGCATTCTCTACAATTCATTCACACCCCTCCTGTAAGTGTGGTGCCCAGAACTGTACACAATACTCTGGTTGAGGTCTAATCAGTAGTTTATACAAGTTCGTTATAATCTCCCTGTTCTTGTACCCTATGAACCTATTAATAAATTCTTGAACTTTATGCTTTACTAAAAGCTCTACCTCCCTGTCTTGGCACATTGAGAGACTTTTGTATGTATGGATCGTCTCTTTGCCCTTGTACCCGTTAGACTAGATTTTATATTCCATGTCCTTTCTACCAAAATGCATCACCTCATACTTATCTGCTTTGAACTTCATCTGCCACCACTCCACCAACATGTCAATGGCCTTTTGAAGTTCTACACTGTCCTCACAGTTTACAATTCTTCCAAGTTTTGTATCGTCTGCACACTTTCTTCCAACTCAAAAAATATCCCCAATAACCATTACTGTCTGTTCCCTATCCCTCAGTGTATCCACATTGCTACTGTCCAAACATAGAAAGGGCTGGAGAAACTCAGCTAGTCTGGCAACATCTGTGGAGAGAAAAACATAACTTACATTGAATGTAGTGACCCTTTGTCAGAACTGAAAGCAGCTCAGAAATGGTGGCATTTATGCTGATGATGGGATTTGGGATGGGAATTGAGATGAATACTTTGAGATAATGCCAACAGAGAGAGAGAGAGAGAGAGAAAAAATACAAGCAGACAATGGAATTGCTGATAGTCAACCTGGAAAGAAATAGGTTCTAATGGAAACTGTGGATAGATAAAGATGGGTTGACTGTGCTTAGAGCAACTCATACAGAGCAGAATCTGGAGTGTGGGGGTGTGTAAGAGATGGAGAAAGGTGTTAAACTCAATGTTAAGTCCTGAGGGCTAAAGTTCCTAGGCAGAAGATGGTGCATTGTTCCTCCAGCTTGTGTTGCTACTGTCCCTTTTATTCCTTGAGCTATCATGTTTCTTACAAACCTCTTATCTGGCACCATATTGAACAACTGTTAGAAGACCATGGACATCACAAACAGCCTTCCATTCATTAATCCTCTCAGCTAGCTTGGTAAAAAAACTCTAGTAAAGTTTAGACTTCAGGTGTTTTGTCAAGAAACTTTGGACAGACTGGGCTTGTATCTCCAGGAATTTAGAATAGTGACTGGTGACTTGATTGAAAAGTTGGAAATCCTGAGGGATTTTGACAGGGTATATTTGGAGAAGATATTTCTTATTATGGAAGAATCCCAAATTACCGGTCACTGCTTAAAAATCAGAGATTGCCCATTTAAAACAGATTAGCAAAATGTTTTCTTTGAAGATTGAGTTTCTTTGGAACTCTCTTCCTGATAAGGTAGCGGAAGCACAGTCCTTGAATACAGTACCCATGGGGGAATACGTTCCAAGACATACCGTGGAAGCTAGAAAACACGGATGGGAGCAAACCCATTCATGTAAATGGAAAACTTACCTACCCGGCAGCCTCCAGTCCTGGAAGGTTCCCTGTAAAATGTTGGGGCCATAGTAAACCACGGGTAACTGAAACCGCGGAAAATGATTCCGCGGATACAGGGGTCGCTCTGCATTTCTAACTCATAGGTAGGTGATAGAAGTAGTGCTTCAGTGATACCCTCAAGGCATCACTGGCTAAGTGCGGCATTCCTACAGCTGCCTGGGAATCAATGGACCAAGACCAAGCAAAGCAGAAGAGGCAGCATCTGGGAAGGTGTTGAGCACCTCAAGACTTGCCATTGGGGAAAAAGTGGAAGCCAGGCGAAAACAGCAAAAGGAACACACTGCCCCACCCACCCCTTCCTGCACTACTTTCAGTCCCAAGTGTAATAGAGCCTGTGAAAGCTGCATCGGTCTGTACAGCCACCTATGGATTCATCTGTGTGTGGAAGAGAGTCATCCTCATCTGCGAGGATCCACCAGTGAGGATGATGGTGCCAGTGTTGCTCCATAACTCCAAGTATCTATCGTCCTCACTGATATCCGGAACAGGAAACCAGTTAATGAATGAGACCTCTACAGGACTCCTGCACTGTTTCTCTTAGACTTATTGACAGTTTCCTGTTCCATAACTGCCTACTTGCCCCTAACCTGCAATATGACCAATTAATTATGCTCTGCACTTGGTTCTCTACCTGATGCATACACTTCAGTGTTAGTTATTGTTTGAGCTCTGAAATCCAGAACTCAAGTTTACGCAGCTAATGACACTGGCTGCACGTGGGCCCATCTACATCACTACCATTGCACATGACAAGCATTCTGTTTGGCTGAGTCAAGAGTGTGTTGCTGGAAAAGCACAGCAGGTTAGGCAGCATCCGAGGAGCAGGAGAATCGACGTTTCGGGCCAGAGCCCTTCATCAGGAATGAAATGTCGATTCTCCTGCTCCTCGGATGCTGCCTGACCTGCTGTGCTTTTCCAGCAACACACTCTCAATTCTGATCTCCAGCATCTGCAGACCTCAGTGACTCCATTCTGTTTGGCTGAGCTATCCTGGTGTATCTTAAGCACAAACCTTTAAATCACTTTACTTACTTTAGAATCAGTTATTTTTATATACTTTAACCTTACCCAGGTACTATCAACTATAAGTTGGAGATTAGTATTCTTACTTAGAAGTGTTTCACTCAAATTCCCTGTCCTGTGGCTAAAGTTCTTATTTCCTGCTATTAGTTTAGAAATTTGCTTTTTCCAAAATTACTGGAGACACAACTACTTATTAATTAATCAGTTCTTCACTTTTCTGTTATGTAACTCAGACTTTACTCAAATTTCGGGTGAGCAGCTCAGTTCAATACCCGGGATGGTGAGTGGAAGATCCCAAACCTCAGTCTCTCTAAGTCCACCAGCCCCAGAACATGCTCCACATAGGTCTGAGTCCCCTCACCCTTATTTTTCCTTTGGTATTTCTATAGTACAAAATTTAGAAATCACCCTTGAAGACCTCCTTTTAAGCATATATTATACATCACAGCAGAGACATTAGGATCATGGATATTTTATGGTCAAACAAATGTGCATTTTCTCCACATCTCATTCATTTTCGTATGGCTTCTTGCTTATGGAACTCTGCTCTTCTGCAGTTCGTTGGAAAGATCCTCCTTCTGATTTCATGCCTTTAGGACCTCATCTAGTCACATCCACATCTCTCTGGTATTCAGAGTTCTAGCTCCAATTTTGCTTTCTTCATAACCCTATTTGAGATCTGCTTTCATCAAGCACACTACTTCCTGAAAATCTTAAAATATTTACAAATTTTGTAGGAGACTTTTTACACTCTTTACAGAAGGTTGAATGTTGGATAAGAGGTTAAAAGGGATGTTTGTGTGTTCTGGCTTAAATCTACAGTCAAAAATGTTGCTTGCACTTTTAAACAGCACATGTAATTGGCATGGCCTGGATCATCCTTTTCCTTCAGAACTAGTAATTGGCTGGCTATGGCTATTTACTCTATAATATATAGAAAAGTTTTAACTTGCAATGTTTTGATCATGAATTCTATCATTAAAAGAAAACAATGTGCTTCAACAAGATATTAGCTAATTATAATCATAAAATCAAGCCTGTTTAACATAATTCATCCCAGTCCAACAATGCTCCTTTTGCTACTTTAATAAGTGTTATGATTAGAATCTAGCAATCATGACAGTAAATTGGATCAAAATTTATTGAAAGGTTACTGAAATGTAGTAAAGAATTCAGCGAGTGCCTGTTCCACAAAGAACAACATCAGCATCTCCTCCAAAGGAGCATTCTGTGAAGACTGTAGGAATACAACAACTTCTTGCAAATTTCATTGCACAGAAAAAAGCTTTGGGAGAGAAAGGATAAGATTGTTTTACATCATATGGAAATGAGGGGGAAAAGATCAACTGAACCTTCAAGCCTATCCCCAGATTTTAATGGTGCAACTCAGCATAAGTTCGGGTTATCAGAAGCCATGCAAGTGACAACAAAACAAACATCTAACACAGCCTGCCATGAAGGATTGCCCACTGGGAGACATTCCATCCAGTTAGGTGAAAAGCGACTCACTTTTTAAAGACTCTGTTCATAATTATTCATGTATTGACTTTTGAATGGTGAGCATTAATGCTGCTTTTGTTTTCATCTAATCTATATATTTTCCAGCAAATCTCCACTGAGAGAGCAACTCTGTAATTGAACAGTTAACATAAATAAACATTGCTGTTGCGCATATTTTGAGTTCTCATTTATTAATTCACTATGTTCATTTAATGTAAAACAGATACAACACATATGATAGAGTGGAAGCTGTGCCAAATCTATTTAAAATTCACATTTGTTCATAGGCCACAATAATGTCTATATAAATAGAAACAAGTTTCAAGTTCATGGAACAAAAGAAATGCATCAACCAGCGACAAATATAATTCATGTTGTTTCAAGCTAACTATGAGGCTGTGCAATTACATAACCATTTGAGTAACAAAATAAATGGCTTGGACTACTGTATTCAGTATAGTAATTAGCTTTAAAGATAAAAATTAATGTAAAATATATTAGGATAAGAAGCATTTTATCAGATGAACTCAAGACCCTATAACTTAAGCAGCCAACATATTAGCTTTTAGTATCCACTTATTTGAGACTACTCTTTGTAAATCACACCCTCTACTCCAAAATTATTCAACTGTCCAAAAGAATAGACAGAACCTATATTATGTAATAGAACGTACAACTAATATTTTCCATTACATCAGGGCATTGGTCATTACATAAATACATAGAAACCCTAAAACTGTATAGATCACCAGTTAGCTATGACAACATGCAACACTGACAACGATTCACAAAACATTACAGATTCAATTATATACAAAAGATTTCAGAATCAATAAATATTTCTTGTTGGGCTTATCTGCTTCCGAATGAATAGAGGTAAGGATCATCTGGACGATAACCATAGGCAGTAACTGGGCGCCCAGGAAAGTTAACTGCCTGGCCGAATCCTTCAATTGCCAAACTGAAAGCAGGGAAGTTGAAAACAAAAATAAGTAAAAAGACAAGGTGTCAGATTTTAAGTTCAACATTAGATTATTCAGGTACTTTACAAATAATTAACAAAGTATTCATTTTTAAAAATTTAATTCAATAATTCAGATTTGACAAAGCATGTGAAACAGATTTATCTTTTCACCCCTTTTTATCATATCACTTCAGACATATGGAATTTCTTTCAAAGCAAGTGACTGTATGGGCAGAATGCAACAGTTTCTATACAAGAAGATTGTACAAAACAATGGCAATTAATTTATTTTTAATGAATTAATGTAATTTTATATAGTTCTATTAGGAAGTCCCTCAGCCTCTGATGCTCTAGTGAAAACAATTGAACCATGATTTCTAGTTGGTCACCCTCTGCTTTCAGAATATCCTGTGTCCACTCAGACAGCTTTCTCCCTGACACCAGTGAAGCAACACAACATCCTGGAATCTTGCTGGCCACCACAGAAATGTCTGTGCCCCAATTATAAAGTCCCCTACTTCTACAGCTTGCATACAGTCTGATTCTCCCTGCTGTACAACAGAGCCAATCATGGTACCACTGATCTAACTGCTGCTGCTGTTGCTTTCCCTTGACGGTACAACTTGAGCAAACAATGAACATGACAGTCAGATTGCTGTGGGCATTACTCCAAAAACGAGAGATGCTCATCTGATCTTCTGCTTTCTGATGTTTTTAAAATTACAATCATGTTAGGTTTAATATAATTATCGTATACAGCGAATTCAATCTTTGACATATAAACAAAATCTTGTAGAAATCCAAATGGCAACATTAGATTCTCCACCTCCTGATGAGGACATTACTCTTCTAAACATTATTGCACCAGCAGTAAAAGTCAGGTGAGATATTCAATCCAAAGTAATTAAATGGAAAACAATGATTTGTTGGATACAGTTGATTTTACAAGGAAAATAGGTCTCAAGTAAATGATATAAATCAGCCAGTAGAGGATTTATGCATGGCAAAACAGCATAAATGGCTGAGAACATAAATGTCAAATATTTTAAACTTAGGGGCCAGATACACACCAAATCATATGTGAGAGTGTCATAGGTTATGTAAAAATGCAAGGCCCATGTTTACATAATGACATTCTTATATGTAAAAATGGAAAATTCTCAAATAAAAATAAACCTCTTGTCAAAAATAAAATGTCATTGCTGGAAACCTGAAATATAAATAAAGTGCTGGAGAAACACAGGTGTGACACTATCTACGAAGAGAGATACAAAGCTAACTTGTCAAATTCTCTTGTGTCAAACCAAAGTAAATCCACTTTTGGTCATCAGAAAAAAGGGGTTAAAATCCCTGAAAATCTGATTAACACAGTCATGAAAAGATTGATGACTTTCACTAGATTTTACCAGCTTACCTTGCTTTCAATAAGAAGGTGCTATCAATTGTTTGAGCAGCATTAGATACAACTGAAACGCTTTATCTTGGAGATTCTGGAGCTTCTAGGTATTTCAAATTACTAATCATTTGATACCACTACACCCTGAACTCAAGTTCTGCTGAAGACTAGGTAAATGGCCAATATTTTACAATTAAGTTTGATTATATCTTTACCAGAAGGCATCTAAAGAATATAAAACAAAGTGAGTAAAGTTAAGTTACAGATCTCCATGATCTAATTGAGTAATGAAAAAAATGAATGGCCTTAGTTTCCCCCATTTGAAAAAAAAATCTCTAGTTTCCCTGTTTCACAAGTCCATTGGTTGACCAAGATTTCTGGGATTTTTTTTCTATTAGTCTGTAAAGACAGATGTAAAGTGAGTGTTTAGTTTATCCACCACTTCCTTATCCCCACTTGCAATGGGTCTACATTTGGTAAAAAACAATGACTGCAGATGCTGGAAACCAGATTCTGGATCAGTGATGCTGGAAGAGCACAGCAATTCAGGCAGCATCCGACGAGCAGCAAAATCGACGTTTCGGGCAAAAGCCCTTCATCAGGAATAAAGGCAGAGAGCCTGAAGCGTGGAGAGATAAGCTAGAGGAGGGTGGGGGTGGGGAGAAAGTAGCATAGAGTACAATAGGTGAGTGGGGGAGGAGATGAAAGTGATAGGTCAGGGAGGAGAGGGTGGAGTGGATAGGTGGAAAAGGAGCTAGGCAGGTCGGACAAGTCCGGACAGGTCAAGGGGACAGTGCGGAGCTGGAAGTTTGAAACTAGGATGAGGTGGGGGAAGGGGAAATGAGGAAGCTGTTGAAGTCCACATTGATGCCCTGGGATTGAAGTGTTCCGAGGCAGAAGATGAGGTGTTCTTCCTCCAGGCGTCTGGTGGTGAGGGAGCGGCGGTGAGGGAGGCCCAGGACCTCCATGTCCTCGGCAGAGTGGGAGGGGGAGTTGAAATGTTGGGCCACGGGGCGGTTTGGTTGATTGGTGAGGGTGTCTCGGAGATGTTCCCTAAAGCGCTCTGCTAGAAGGCGCCCAGTCTCCCCAATGTAGAGGAGACCGCATCGGGAGCAACGGATACAATAAATGATATTAGTGGATGTGCAGGTAAAACTTTGCTGGATGTGGAAGGCTCCTTTAGGGCCTTGGATAGAGGTGAGGGAGGAGGTGTGGGCACAGGTTTTACAGTTCCTGCGGTGGCTGGGGAAAGTGCCAGGATGGGAGGGTGGGTCGTAGGGGGGCGTGGACCTGACCAGGTACATTTGTCCTAGTTAATGTTTTCCTTTTCACGTTCCCAAATAAGCTTTTATTGGTTGCCTTTAGTTCCTCACTAGTTTGCATTCATATTATCTTTTCCCCTTAATCGGATTTGTGGTCCTTTTGTCGTAATCTTCATGTTTACCAACTTTTCTGCCCTTTTATAAACCACTTCCTTTGATCTAATGCAATCTTTAACTTATTTTATCTACCTTTCCCTTTGAGTTTGTGCTTTAAAAGAAAGCATATTTGTTGTATATCATGTAGCATTTCAGTAAATACTGGCCATTGCTTGCCTACCATCTAGTCTTTTCGATTGTTTTCCGAATCCAACGTAGCTAATCTACCCCTCATAACTTCATAATTTCTTTTTCTTAGATTTAAGACCCTAGTTTCAAAATGAACTACATCATATTAAACTTTAAGTGAAATTACATCGTTATGTTCAGTATAACCCAAAGATTCCTTTACAGGAAGGTTATTAAATAGCCCTTTCTCATTGTACAATACTGAATCCAGAAGAGTCTGATTTAGTCAGTTCTCAGTATATACTCCAGGAATTTATCCTCCACAGCATTAGTGCCAATTTTGTTCACTCAATCTCCATGTAAATTGATATCACCCATTATTACTGTTTTACCCACATTAAATGCATCTCTAATTTTCTGATTTATACCACGCACAACATTATTAATGCAGTCTGTTGGTGTATAAACAATCCCTTCCAATGTTTGCTGCCCCTTACTGTTTCTTAATTCCACTTTAATTTAATATCTTGAAATTGAAACACAGCCGTCGATCCAAGATCCCTTCTTAAGTTCCTTATGAAGAGTGCTCACTACCTCCTTTTCCTATTTGCCTCTTCATGGAATACAAAATACATTTAGATGCCTCTTCATGGAATACAAAATACATTTAGATGTTCAATTCACAATCTTAACCTCATAATTACCTCAAATTGCGTAGTCAAATCAGTGACATCTTTTGCAAATTATACATGTATCCAGATATAGGGGTGCCTTAAATTCTGCTTTTTAATTAGTATTCTCAATTCTGATTCTATTTGCTAATTAACTATTCTTCATATGTCTAATTTTGCTTCTCACTTTTCTATATCATTTTACCAGTTGTGCTTCCCTCAAATCTGGGTTCCCTCTGATCTGATCATCCCTACCAAGCAAGTTTAAACGCTATCACACTAGATTAAAGCTACCACAGCACTAGCGAACCTCTTTGCAGGGATGTTAATCCCAGTCTTGCCAATATGCAGCCCACCTATCATTTATAGGACCCACCTGGTCCAGAATCAGCACCAATACCTCTAAATATCCCAATAGCTCTTCTTCAAACATTTTGCAGCCACATGTTCAAATGCCCAATTCTATGTACAAGTAGGTGGGACTGAAAATACTGTAGTCCCAAAATTTACTGTTTTCTGTATCTTTCCTAACTCCTTTAGAAATGCCGGTGTTGGACTAGGGTGTACAAAGTTAAAAATCGCACAACACCAGGCTACAGTCCAACAAGTTTAATTGGAAGCTAGTGCTTCCAATTAAACTTGTTGGGACTATAACTTGGTGTTGTGCGATTTTTAACTTCCTAACTCCTTGGCTGCTTTCAGGACCTCATCCCCCTCCTCCTATGTCATTGGCACAGACGTTGTTCACCCTTATTCAGAATTTGTGTCCTGCAGCCACTATGACTATTTTTATACTATTAACTTTGATTTATATTTCTACTCTTTTAGTTTTGAATTTCAACTAGGCAACTAATTATTATTTGAAAGCCAAATGTAACCAATTACTTCATTTCATAATTTAAGCAACAGTGTGTTGCAGCAACATAACAAGAAGCCAAAGGAGCAAAACCGTCTTCAGAAAGACTAGTTATTCGAGATACTGTCTTCAAAAACTAGTCACATACTCTGCAACTTTCTTGCCCTGGATGGCTATACGAGGAGTGAAGAACTCCTGACGGCGTCACTCAAGTAATCTTCAAAGCACATAAACCTCTCCACTGTGCCAAAGGTGAGGGGACCATGGTGGCACTGGTGATGTTAGAGAGAAAGTGTTTCCAAAAGGTTAAGGGCAAAACAGGTGAAGGAACGCTGTGTCTCACTGGCTGCAAAGATGGAAGAAAGCTGCAGCAGCAAGATGATTTCAGTCATTGTGGATTGAAATCCGACCACACCCATCAAGATGTGTGGAGAATGATGGCAATCCATGGTCGTACTGTTAAACAAAGCAACGTGCAGGCTTCCACAAGGGTCAATATGCCAAGTCCTAAGATGATGAAAGATTGATGATTGGGACAGGGCTGCGAACCTGCTGTGTGCCTGGTCAAAATCTGGACACAGATAACAGATGTGTAGTGGTTGTTGGACACTTGCATTTGTGTTTTTGAAAAGTAGCATTTGTAACTATATAGTTCTCTCGAGGATATCCTTTGTTCATCAGAAACCAAAACAATTTGACACTGAAGTAATAGTGGTACACCTTCCTCAGTAGAGATGTGGGGAAGGGACTGGAAATGTTGCCCTAAGTATAAGCTGGCTTGCTTTCCCCTTGCTGGGCCATCACAACCAAAGGTGTAACATTCCAAATTTTTGCAATTTGGAATGTTACAACATTCAAAAAATTTCAAGGCTGATTGTTCTGAAAGAGGAACTGTAATTGAGAGCTTACAAGGCCACAAGTTGACATCACTGCCTTCCTGGGATGGGATAGCTATAGGGACAAGGAACGGTACACCTTTCATTGGAAAGGCTGGAAACAACCCTCATGTCCACAGTTAGTTTTGCCATACTGAACAGCATTTTTAAATGCACTGCCAGAACTCCCCAGTTCTATAACTCAAATAATCAATAACCAGTACTTCGACTTCAACAAAAATGTCGGCAGCAGGGATAATTCTCTTGTTATCATAAACAGTATCATTTCCTTTCTTTAAGTTGGTCACAGTTAAATTAGACATTCCATGGCATGTTCTCCCCTCAGATTGATTTTTATTCTGTACTGAAAAAAAATTCTGGAAATCACGGCGGGTCAGACAGCATCCATGAAGACAAAGAAAGCTAACGTTGTGAGTCTAGATAACTCTGATAAAGTTATCTTCCCTCTTCACCTTATGTAACTCACCTTGACAAAGAATCATTTTTGTTAAATAAATGAAACTAATTACATGACAAATATCATTAATGTTTGTTAGAAAAAATGACATTCATAACTAGTTGATAACAATAACATTAAATGTGAAAAGATACAAAAATAAAAAGCAATAAAAAGTTAAGAACTTTCATTCAACTTGTCTTTGAGTTTAAATTCCTTTGCTGTCTGATGCTGCCTTAAAGGGTGCTCACAGCTCCTCCAGCATTAGATGGCTTTGCTTTCCATGCATTGCAACCAAGATTTCAGGGAGTGATCAGCATCAGACTACTGGCCATTAAAAAGCACGAGCAGTTAAGTGGGTACTTTTGCAATGTGGTTGGTCTTCATAGAACATAGAACATAGAAGAATACAGCGCAGTACAGGCCCTTCGGCCCTCGATGTTGCGCCGATCCAAGCCCACCTAACCTACACTAGCCCACTATCCTCCATATGCCTATCCAATGCCCGCTTAAATGCCCATAATGAGGGAGAGTCCACCACTGCTACTGGCAGGGCATTCCATGAACTCACGACTCGCTGAGTAAAGAACCTACCCCCTAACATCTGTCCTATACCTACCCCCCCTTAATTTAAAGCTATGCCCCCTTGTAATAGTTGACTCCATACGTGGAAAAAGATTCTCACTGTCGACCCTATCTAAACCCCTAATCATCTTATACACCTCTATCAAGTCACCCCTAAACCTTCTTTTCTCCAATGAAAACAACCCCAAGTGCCTCAGCCTTTCCTCATACGATCTTTCTACCATACCAGGCAACATCCTGGTAAACCTCCTCTGCACCCGTTCCAGTGCCTCCACATCCTATAGTATGGCGACCAAAACTGCACACAATACTCCAGATGTGGCCACACCAGAGTCCTATACAACTGCAACATGACCTCAGTACTCCGGAACTCTATTCCTCTACCAATAAAAGCCAGTACGCCATATGCCTTCTTCACCGCACTATTTACCTGGGTGGCAACTTTCAAAGATTTGTGTACATGGACACCAAGATCTCTCTGCTCATCCACACTACCAAGTATCCGACCGTTAGCCCAGTACCCCATCTTTTTATTACACTTACCAAAGTGAATCACCTCACACTTAGCTACATTGAACTCCATTTGCCACCTTTCTGCCCAGTTCTGCAGCTTATCTACATCCCGCTGTAACCTGCCACATCCTTCCTCACTGTCTACAACTCCTCCGACTTTCGTATCATCCGCAAACTTACTCACCCAACCTTCTAACCCCTCCTCCAGGTCATTTATAAAAATGACAAACAGCAATGGTCCCAAAACAGATCCTTGCGGAACACCACTAGTGATGGCACTCCAAGATGAACATTTGCCATCAACTACTACCCTCTGTCTTCTTCCAGCCAGCCAACTCCTAATCCAAACCTCCAACTCACCCTCAATGCCATACCTCCGTATTTTTTGCAGTAGTCTACCATGGGGAACCTTATCAAACGCCTTACTAAAATCCATATACACCACATCTACTGCTTTCCACTCGTCCACCTCCTTAGTCACCTTCTCAAAGAATTCAATAAGGTTTGTGAGGCACGACCTGCCCTTCACAAAACCATGCTGACTATCCTTGATCACATTATTCCTATCCAGATGTTCATAAATCCTATCCCTTACAATTCTCTCTAAGATTTTGCCCACAACAGAAGTGAGACTCACCGGCCTATAGTTACTAGGGTTATCCCTACTCCCCTTCTTGAACAAGGGAACCACATTTGCTAGCCTCCAATCTTCTGGCACTACTCCTGTAGACAACGAGGACATAAAAATCAAGGCCAATGGCTCTGCCATCTCCTCCCTTGCTTCCCAGAGAATCCTAGGATAAATGCCATCAGGCCCAGGGGACGTATCTATTTTCACCCTTTCCAGAATTTCCAACACCTCTTCTCTACATACCTCAAAGCCATCCATTCTACTTAATTGTGACTCAGTACTCACATTGACAACAATGTCCTGTTCCTGGTTGAATACTGACGAAAAGTATTCATTCAGTGTCTCCCCAATCTCTTCAGCCTCCACACGCAACTTCCCACTACTATCCTTGACTGGACCTATTCCTACCCTAGTCATTCTTTTATTCCTGACATACCTATAGAAAGCCTTAGGGTTTTCCCTAATCCTACCAACTAAGGACCTTTCATGTCCCCTCCTTGCTGCTCTTAGCTCTCTCTTCAGGTCCTTCCTGGCTACCTTATAACTCTCAATTGCCCCAATTGAACCTTCCCGCCTCATCTTTACATAGGCTGCCCTCTTCCATTTAACAAGGGATTCCAATTCCTTATTAAACCACGGCTCCCTCACACGACCCTTTCCTCCCTGCTTATCAAGGACACTCAATAGTTGCTCCTTGAATAAGCTCCACATATCAATTACACCCTTGCCTTGAAGCTTACTTTTCCAGGCCACACATCCTAAGTCATGCCTCACAGCATCATAATTTCCCTGCCCCCATCTATAACTCTTGCCCTGTAGTGCACACTTATCCCTCTCCATCACTACAGTAAAGGTCACCGAATTGTGGTCACTGTCCCCAAAGTGCTCACCTACCTCTAATTCTAACACCTGGCCTGATTCATTACCCAGAACCAAATCCAGTATGGCCTCACCTCTTGTTGGCCTATCTACATATTGTGTCAGGAAACCCTCCTGCACACATTGGACAAACACTGACCCATCTAACGAACTTGAGCTATAGCTTTCCCAATTAATATCAGGAAAGTTAAAGTCCCCCATAACAACCACCCTATTACTTTCACTCTTCTCTTGAATCATCCTCGCAATCCTTTCTTCTACGTTTCTAGGACTATTAGGAGGCCTGTAAAAAACTCCTAACAGGGTGAGCTCACCTTTCCTATTCCTAACCTCAGCCCAAACTACCTCAGATGGCGAGTCTTCATCCATCGTCCTTTCCACAGCTGTAATACTATCTTTGACAAGCAATGCCACACCTCCCCCTCTTTTACCCCCACCTCTGACCCTACTAAAACATTTAAACCCTGGAACCTGCAACAGCCAATCCTGTCCCTGTTCTACCCATGTCTCCGTAATAGCCACAACATCGAAGTCCCAGGTACCAACCCACGCTGCAAGTTCACCTACCTTATTTTGTATACTTCTTGCATTGAAGTATACACACTTCAAACCACTTTCCTGTTTACAGGCACCCTCCTTTGAAATTGATGCCATGTTCCTAACCTCCCTACATTCCAGGTCCTGCACCCTAAAGCTACAGTCTGGGTTCCCATGCCCCTGCAGAGTTAGTTTAAACCCCCCCCCCCAAGAGCACTAGCAAACCTCCCACCAAGGATACTGGTGCCCCTCAGGTTCAGGTGTAGACCATCCTGTTTATAGAGGTCCCACCTTCCCCAGAAAGAACCCCAGTTATCCAAATACCGGAATCCCTCCCTCCTGCACCATCCCTGTAGCCACGCATTTAACTGTTCTCTCTCCCTATTCCTCGACTCTCTATCACGTGGCACGGGTAACTTCGTTGGAAGTTCTGGGTCAATCACAGTTGAACAAACCATTTAGCCAAGGAAAATTAATTTCATTCTTGTGGATGCCAAATAGCTTGCTTCGATAATAAATACTATTACTGGACACCAGAGATCCTCTGTAGCTGGCACCATAATGAAACTTCTGTTCGGAAAAGTGTTTTCTATGCCACAAAGATCACTAGATCTTGGTGTAAAACATTCCTCAAAGTCAACAGCTAATTGCAACATCTGGACTAATGCTTCTTAAGCCGATAGGCTTTAAAAATAGAATAAAAAACCTATTTGTCTTGAATTTACTTTAAAATTTCCAGCAATTGAAATCCCTTTAGGTTTATTCCCTTGAGAAATGAAAAGTTGAGAGGTCCCAAAGTCACCACAGGGGCAGCAACAGACATGAGAAAGTATAAGAGATTGGAAACAGACAAATATAGTGTTTATATCCAACACAGATAAAGCCAACTTTAGAACCAAGAGTTATCGTTTTGTTCATCAGGTGTGGCTTATCTCAAAGCTCAATGTTGAGATCACTACTGTTTCTAATTTACAAAACTGAGTCAGACAACTTGTTTAAATCATAACAATGGCAGATCAAAGATATACATGCTCCACAAACGTTGTTGAAATACCCAGCAAATCTGAAGTGGCAAATTAAAGTCAAAAGGGTACAGGACTGCACAGCCAAACTTGAATACAAGTCATGGAGGTAATGATCATATTTTATATTGTTCTGGCCAAGTTTGAGTTTTTCACCCAGTTCTGGTCACTGTGAAATGGGAAACATTAAAGTGTTGGAGAAATTGCAAAAAGGAGCTAGGTGGACCAGACATATTATTGTAGTTCACTCACTATCCACTTGATGGTGCTTCCTGAATATGAGTTGTGAAAGTAATTCATAGTATGCAGTATGCAAAATGAAAATAAATAAGTAGTCCAAATACTACATATTGCTGGACATCTGCAAAGTTCTAAAACAATATATGTGAAATGAACCAAACACTTTTTTTTGGATTTTAACCAATGTCAGTGAATGGAAAACTAAATATAATTAGCTTATGCCATTTATTATGAGTGAACAATAATATTAAAGACAAATTATATGAAGTAAAATTGATCTCTTCCAATTACGTAGAAAGGAAAGATAAGGCTTAATTCACTAATTCTAAGAAATGATACTTGTAAAACTTATTTCTTCTCTCTATCCGATCAAACCAAACAATAAAATCAGATATCTAAACTGAGACTTTGCACCTGATTTTAACACTGCTCAAGTCGTTGGGTTTGGAAAGAGTTAAAATCTCAGTCACAATGAATTATCATTGAGACAGTTAACAGAACTGATTGGACAGTGAGCCACAAAGCTATCTTTTTAATAGTCTGTAAAGTTTAAATCTAACATATATTGAAGAAATGGAACTGTACTTACACTAGATCATTAGTAAAATGTCATTTTGTTGTAAATATAGGAATAGAGAAAGACATTTCTAGCTAATCTGTCCAATTTCATCAAGGACTTACTCAGCCTCATAGCTAAGCGCACAAGGGAAGGGTCGAATTCATTTCTCCCCAGCAGAGACAGTAATTGAGCCTACTCCAAAAACTATCTTTAAATTTTAATCTACACTGATTGCATGGATGACTTGCTTCTGGTATAAAGTCAGTCAGTTCCAAAGAGCATGTGTCTTTCTTTTAAAATGTGTATTGATTTTTTTCTCCCCTGAAGAACAGCATTTTGTTTTATTCACTCATGGCTAGGCCAGCGTTCATTGCCTATCTCTAGTTGCCCTTGAGGTGGTATGAGCTGATTTCTGAAAGCACTGCAATTCAATGGAAGAAGAATACCCAAAATGCTATTAGAGAGGGAGTTGCACAATTTTGACTCAGCAATTGAAGAAACAACGATGCATTTACAAATCAAGATGGTGAGGTGTATGGAGGGGAACTTAAAGGTGGTGATGTTCCCATGTACTTGCTGCCTTCATCTTTTTAGATGGCAATCATTACGGGATTGGAAATTGCTGGTAAGGTGGCTTAATGAATTTCTGCAGTGCATCTTGTAGATAGTAGGCACTGCTGCGGAGTAGAAAATGTGTTGCTGGAAAAGCGCAGCAGGTCAGGCAGCATCCAAGGAGCAGGAGAATCAACGTTTCGGGCATGAACCTTTCTTCAGGAATCTGGTGCTGCTGAGTATCACTGAATGTTTGTGGATGCGGTGTCCACCAAATGGACTGCATTCAACCAAGCAAATGAGGCGCATTCCATCATACTTCTGTCTTGGGTAGGCTTTATAGAGTCACATGGTGAGTTATCCGTTGCAAGATTCCTCACCTCTGACCTGCTCTTGTAGCCACAGTATTGAAAAGATTAGTCCAGTTCAGTTTCTGTTCAATTGTATGACCAGATGTTGATAGTGTGGGATTCAGTAATGATAATGCCATTGAATGCCAAAGGGCCACAGTCTGTCTCTCTCTCTCTCTCTCTCTCTTATTGGAGATGGTCATTGTCTGGCACTTATGTGGTGCAAATATCACTTGACTGCTGAAACCTGAATTTTGTCCAGGTCTTGCTGCATTAGAACATGGACTGCTGCAGTATCTCAGGAATCTTGAATCGTACAGAACATTGCACAATCATTGCACAATGTACCTACTTACCACAATTGGTCAAATGCAGCTTTGATGTCAAGGGCTGTCACTCTCATCTCATCTTGAATTCAACTCTTTTGTCCATTCTCGATTCTTCTTCATTGCTGCTTCAAGTAGACGTGAGAGTATTGTACAAAACTGCTCTATTCTAACAATAAATCCGCAATTTCGGATAGTGTCATTTCGGTAAGATGGCGGCAGCACAGGATGCTCCAGTCGGAGCTTATCCGTTCCGCCCGTTCTTTTTCATTTTATTCCTCTCTCCTTTCCTCCGTTATGCAGTTTTCTTCTTTTGTCCTCTCAGACCCTGCCTCCAAAGCAGGGTCAGCAGCCCAGAGCGGAGAAGCTAATGACCACCGGTCCGGTGTGAAGCTCAGGATGGAACATGGCTGCAACCAGCGGTTAGACCAAGTGGAGCCCCCTTGTGCTGGTTGGCTATGTACAGCCCTTGGAGAGACAGACTGTGAAGTTTGTCTTTTTAACTTGTTTCTTGGGTTTTTTTCTGACCTATGGTTATACTGTGTATGGCTGTAATATAATATTTTTCTGCATTTTTCTATTCTGTAACTAAGGATTGTACCTAGGTACTCTACCTTCGTGCCTTTGGTGGTGTTGTAAGTGGTAACTTGTAAATTTTTCACTGGACTCACCCATTTGAGTACATGTGACAATAAAGCTAATTCATTCAAACCTAAGCAGGCTGAAATAGGAAATAAAAATATTTCACAAGTTTTAGTTAAGACAGACTCATTTGTCTTGGGCAGTTTTAAATAACATCAAGAAAGGTACTCCTAATCTAATTTGAGCCTACTCAATACCCTGGCCTGAGACTACTACTGTCCAAGAGTAAAAACCTTAAACACCTTGATGTGAACACCCCCAATTTAATAAGCTTTTTAAATTCACCTCTTTTAGACTCACCAGGAGTGTTCTCATAGGGGTACACTTGCATAATGATGGAGAGGGGAGCAGAAGAAACTGTGGCCGAGTGGCCCTCAACTGTTTTAATGTGCCAATTTGTATTTGAAAATTGAGTATTGAGTGGAGGCAATACAGGCTGAATACCGTTAGGGTTGCAAATCTCTGATTGGAACATGGTCCTGTGAGATTCACAGTTCATAAGACATTGGAACAGTAGCAGGTCATTCAGCCCATTAAATCTGCTTCACCAATGAGATCATGACTGATCCGGTAATGATCAAAACCACTTTCCTTCCTTATCCCCGTAAGTCTCGATTCCCTTACTGAGTAAAAATCTGTCTCAGACTTAAATATACTCAATGACTCAGCTTTTACAGAAAACATTCCATAGATTTGTTATCTTCAGAAAAACAATCCTCCTGTCTTAAATGGGCAATCTTTTAGTTACAGTCTGTTTTCTGGTCCTTGACTCTCCCACAAGTGAAATCAACTTTTTCCCTTCAAGTCCCCTGACAATTTTGTACATTTCAATGGGTTTCTTTCTTCTAAACTCCATTAAGTCCTGACACAACCTAGCCAATCTCTCTTGTAGTCCCTACATAACCAGCATCAGCCGAATGAACCTTCTCTGCACAAAACCAATGCCAGTATATCTTTCCGGAGGGAAGGGAATCAAAGCTGTTCACAGTATTCCAGATGTGGTTGAACTAATGCCTTGTATATTTTTAACAAGAGTTCCCTAATTTTATACTCCATTCCCTTTGAAATAAAGGCCAACATTCCAATTTCTTTACCTATTACCTGAACTTGGATGCATTTGTGATTCATGCAGGAATACTCCCAAATCCGTCTGAGCTGTGGCTTTCTGCTGTCTTTCTCCGTTTAAATAATATTCAGCTCCTCTATTTTTCATACCAAGGTGCATATCTTCACTTTTCCCATCTGCCTACATTTTGCCCTTTTGTTTAACCTGTTTATACGCCTCTGAAAACTCTTGGTGATTTCCTCATCACTTGCTTCCATTTATGTTTGTGCCATCCGCAGACTTGGCTACAGGACATTGACTTTCCTCATCCAAGTCACTAATATGTATTTTAAATAATTATGGCTTCAGCAGTCATCCCTGTGGTATTTAGAGTTATAGATTGTCATCCTGAAACTGAGCTCTTCATCCAAACTGTCTTCTGCTAGTTAGCCAATCCTCTATCCATACAAATTTGGGCTCCCATTAAGTAGCCGAACATGTGGTTATCAAGTGCCTTCTAAAAGGTCTAAGCAATCTTGCTACACCTTCTGGTTCTGATTGGACTTTTTCTTTTCTATCTCCATGATATAGCACTTTATCATTCAGTAATTGAAAGTCTTCACAGTAAAAATAATTCCTATCATTCAGTAATTGAAAGTCTTCACAGTAAAAATAATTCCAAACAATGGGAACAAATCCCATTCCGAGACAGGTGTCAACTATCAATCCTCTGCAACTTAAGGAATAATTTCTTGTTGCACTTCCCTGCATCACATCAATTATGCCTCCCAGTAGTTTTCCTAATCTCTACCTTAATTCTTTTCCCTGCTTAGAAGTATATCAAATTAAAAAGGCCTCCCTATAATGGAGTATCCAGACCATTAACCATGGCAAACTGTTTATTAACAGGTGTTTAGATCAGAGTGGTGCTGGAAGAGCACAGCAGGTCAGGAGCAGGAAAATAGACGTTTCGGGCAAAAGCCCTTCACCAGGAATAGAGGTAGGAAGCCTCCAGGGTGGAGAGATAAATGGGCGGGGGGGGGGGGGGGGCGCGTGAGGCTGGGGAGAAGGTAGCAAAGAGTACAATAGATAAATGGGGGGTGGGGATGGAGGTCATAGGTCAGAGGGGAGGGTGGAGCGGAAGGGAGATTGGCAGGTAGGACAGGTAATGAGGACAGTGCTGAGCTGATAGGTTGGAAATGAGGAAATGGTGAAGTTCACATTGATGCTCTGGGGTTGACGTTTTCTGAGGCGGAAGATGAGGCATTATTCCTCGAGGCGTCAGGTGATGAAGGAGCGGCAGTGGAGGCGGCCCAGGACCTGCATGTCCTCAGCAGAGTGGGAGGGGGAGTTGAAATGTTGGGCCACGGGGCGGTGGGGCTGATAAACAGTTGTTAATAAACAGTTTGCCGTAGTGAATAGTCTGGATACTCCCTTATAGGGAGGGCTTTTTAATTTTATATACCTCTAAGCAGGGAAAAGAATTAAGGTAGAGATTAGGAGATTGTGGGCGGCACGGTGGCACAGTGGTTAGCACTGCTGCCTCGCAGCGCCAGAGACCCGGGTTCAATTCCCGCCTCAGGCGACTGACTGTGTGGAGTTTGCACATTCTCCCCGTGTCTGCGTGGGTTTCCTCCGGGTGCTCCGGTTTCCTCCCACAGTCCAAAGATGTGCAGGTCAGGTGAATTGGCCATGTTAAATTGTCCGTAGTGTTAGGTAAGGGGTAAACGTATGGGTGGGTTGCGCTTCGGCGGGTCGGTGTGGACTTGTTGGGCCGAAGGGCCTGTTTCCACACTGTAAAGTAATCTAAAAAAAAAAAAACTACTGGGAGGCATAATTGGCGTGATGCAGGGAGGTGCAACAAGAAATCATCCCTCAGGTTGCAGGGGATTGATAGTTGAAACCTGTCTTGGAATGGGATTTGTTCCCATTGTTTGGAATTATTTTTACTGTGAAGACTTTCAATTACCGAGTTTTCACATGGTTGAAGATGCCCTCCAACGCATCTCATCTACATCCCGCACCTCCGCCCTCAAATCGCACCCCTCCAACCGTAACAAGGACAGAACCCCCTGGTCCTCACTCTTCACCCTCCCTTCGCATTAACCGCATCATCTGTCGACATTTCCGCCACCTCCAAACGGACCCCACCACCAGAGAGATATATTTCCTTCCCCACCCCTTTCCGCTTTCCACAAAGACCGTTCCCTCCGTGACTACCTGGTCAGGTCCACACCCCCCAACAAACTACGCTCCCGTCCTAGCACCCTCCCCTGCCACCGCAGGAATTGCAAAACCTGCGCCCACACCTCCTCCCTCACCACCATCCAAGGCCCCAAAGGAGCCTTCCACATCCAAACTTTCACCTGCACATCCACCAAAGTCATTTATTGTATCTTTTGCTCCTGATGCGGTCTCCTCTACATTGGGAGACTGAACGCCTCCTCGCAGAGCGCTTCAAGGAAGATCTCCGGGACACCAGCATCAATCAACCACACCACCCCATGGCCCAACATTTCAACTCCCCCTCCCACTCTGCCAAGGACATGCAGGTCCTGGGCCTCCTCCACCGCAGCTCCCTCAACACCCGACGCCTGGAGGAAGAACGCCTCATCTTGCGCCTCAGAACACTTCAATCCCAGGGCATCAATGTGGACTTCACCAGTTTCCTCATTTCCCCTTCCCCCCACCTTACCTCCGTTCCAACCTACCAGCTCAACACGGTCCTCATTACCTGTCCTATCTGCCAATCTCCCTTCCCATCTATCCGCTCCACCCTCCCCTCTGACCTATCACCTCCATCCCCACCCCCATCCACCTATTGTACTCTTTGCTACCTTCTCCCTAGCCCCCCCGACTCCATTTATCTCTCCACTCTGGAGGCTTCCTGCCTCTATTCCTGATGAAGGGCTTTTGCCAGAAATGTCGATTTTCCTGCTTCTCGGATGCTGCCTGACCTGCTGTGCTTTTCAAGCACCACTCTGATCTAAACTCTGGTTTCCAGCATCTGCAGTCCTCACTTTTGCCTTGTTTATTAACAGGCTCCTAGGGGACCTGGAGTGTGTACCGATTGATCAAGAGGTCCACATAATATAAAAACACATACTAAGTAATAGAAATGTAATGCAAGGGGTATATACATCACTGTTATACTTTATTTACAGCATAAATCACTTAAATAATAATGCAACTTTGCCTTAAATAAAACCTAACATCAGAAACCCTTCTCACTTGCACCTTCAACTGACTGGGCAGTATGGTGATTCAGTGGTTAGCACTGCTGCCTCACAGCACCCAGGCTCGATTCTACTCCTGGGCGATTGTCTGTGTGGAGTTTGCACAATTTCCGTATTTGCATGGGTTTCCTCCCACAGTCCAAAGATATGCAAGTTAGGCAGATTGTCTGCGCTAAATTGCCCATAGTGTCCATGGATATGCAGGCTAGATGGATTAGCCAAGGGAAGTGCAAAAAAGGGCATGGTAGGGGGTTGAGTCTGGGTGGGATGCTGTTTGGAGAATTAGTGTGGATTAGATGGGCCGAATTTCTGCTTCCAAACTGTAGAGATTCTATGACTAAAGGGAATGACAATCATATAGCCGTATTCTATATTTCTCAGCTATTTACAACCTAAATGACTCGGAGAAAAGGGCACTTTCCCACTGTATTCACATTTGCTCAAAACACAAATTTCAGTGGGAAAGTAAGCTACTAGGAAAATGACTATGTAAACAAGGATTATTCAAGTAACGGACAAGAAAGTAACAGGATAATGAGGGTACAAAAATAGAAAAACTAAAATCTTTTAAATGATGAGAAATTCAAAACATTGGTATTCAGAGGTTTCCAAGCATCCTTGTACAAGAATGACAAAAGTTAACATGCAACTAGAGCAAACAATTAGGAAGGCAAATGGTATGCTGAGCTTTATTGTCAGGGAGAGGGGTTTGGAGTACTGGAAGTCTTGTTGTAATCATACAAACATTGAGTGACACCACATTTGGAATACTGCGAACAGTTTAGTATCCATATCTAAGGAAGGCTATGTATTTTGGAGAGACATGCAATGAAGGCTCACAATTTGGTTCCTGGAATGACAATGTTGTTGAATGGGATTAAGCAGAATCTGCAAATACAGCAGAGTTCAAAAGAATAACATAGTTAAAAATATAGATTTTTTAGAAGCAGCTATATCCTCTCCTGGCTGGTGAGTCTGGAATTAGGAACTATAATTTCAGGATATGCAGCCAGTTCAGATGGAGATAAAGAGCAATATCTTTACTTGGTCATGAATCTTTGAAATTATGTACCCAAGAGAGCTGAATCTTCGAATATATTCAAGTTGAAATAGATTCTCTTAGATCCAATAATCCATCAATGAATATGGAGATCAGTGGAGCTGAGGTCGAGGATCAATTACAATCCTATTAAAGGATGGCACTGACTCTGAGGCATTTTCCTCCTTTCTGCTTCTCATTCTAATGTTCAACACCAAAATGGAAAAATTAACACAAGGCTCAAAATTAAGGTGTGAAGTGATTCATTTTGGAAGGGTGAATTTGAATGCAGAATACAAGGTTAAAGGCAGGATTCTTGGCAGTGTGGAGGAAAGGCTTCTTGGAGTCCATGTGCATAAATCCCCCAAATTTGCCATCCAAGTTAATATGGTTGTTAAGAAGGCATATGGTATGTTGGCTTTCATTAACAAGAGGACTGAGTTTAAGAGCCATGAGGTTTTGCTGCAGCTCTATGGAGCCATGGTTAGACCATACTTGGAATATTGTGTTCAGTTCTGGTCGCCTCATTATAGGAAGGATGTGAAAGCTTTTGAGAGGGTGCAGAGGAGATTTACCAGGATGTTGCCTGGACTGGAGGGCATATCTTATGAAATAAGGTTAAGGGAGCTAGGGATTTTCTCATTGGAGCAAAGAAGGATGAGAGGTGACTTGATAAAGGTGTACAAAATGATGAGAGACATAGATGAAGTAGATAGCCAGAGACTTTTTCCCAGGGTGAAAATGATTGTCACAAGGGGGCATAATTTTAAGGTCATTGGAGGAAGGTTTAGGGGAGATGTCAGAGGTCGGTTCTTTACACAGAGTGGGGAGTACGTGGAATTTAACTTCAGCAGTGGTAGTACAGTCAGATAGTTTAGGGACATTTAAGCTTGGATTGGCAAATGGAAGACAGTACAATGATGGGTATGTATGTTAGTTTGATCTTCGAGTAGGATATAAAGTCGGCACAACATCGAGGGCCTAAGGGCCTGTACTGTGCTGTAAGGTGGTGCCCCATTTGGGGCAAATCAAAAGTGCAACAGGGTTAAGAAAAAAACTAAAATATATTTCTAAGTAGTTGTCAAATCATTTAAAATTATTGTTAGCTATGTGATTTACTTTTATTCCATCTTGACTAATGTATTATTTTCTGTGCCAAATGTACTCTATTGAGAGGAATGGGTAAAACTCTAACCAGCATCCTAATAACCAAGCTGACTCGGAGTTGAATTATATTGAAAACCAGCAAACCTCAGGATATGAAATGTTCACCACCAGGCAGTTGCTCAACTGATTAATTAAATTATTTCCAGTCATTATTTAAAACTAGCTTTTTCAATGCGCAAACTTCTAATTTTTCCAATTGGCTTGCCAATCCTGTCATTAAAAATTCCATTTGGCAAATGGAAAGTTCTTTGCCTATACTTGTGTCTGAAGTGCTTGATCCTGAATCCATAAAAGTTGACAGCTTTTCTTAAAATCAGCACTAAAATTGGAAATTTTTCAGAAATATCAGATATCCGATCAAGCCTTTTGTTAAAATTCACATTTGTTCATTTAATTCCAAAGGTTTGCCCAAATAACAATCAGCAGTCATGTTCCAATTCCTGGAATGTTCATTACATATCCATTTTCTTTGCTTTTGCAAACTTAATCTTAAAGCTTCAAAAATTGGCAGCAGCTCTTTTATCGTCTTAGGTCAAAACTGTTAACCCTTTTCCTCTAGTGAGGTGCAGAAAGAGAGAAAAAATATCATTAAAATGAATGGCTTTTTGAGCCTCTTATAAAATAGTTATCCAAAACAATTCTTTTCAAGAGACTTGCAAAGTTTCAAAATATGCAAATTAGATAATGCCAAAAATACTATACTTCACCTTAACCAATGGAACTTCTTTTGTGTTCACATTATTTTCTGCCATGTTTTAGTTGATGCCTGAGGCATAACTAAATTATCACTGATGACTATGGGGCGTCTAGTAGCTTAAAACAGCAGGGGCTTTCTATTCCCAAACAGATGGCCTGCTCATAACTCTGGCCAACTTGCAAACGTGGAGGCAAGATATCCTACCCAGACTGAAGTAAGTAACTGCAGAGCTTAAGCAGTACTGTTCCTACAAACGTACAACCAATGATAACACTCAGCTCTGGGTGTTGAAGATGACAACTAAATACATTAGGCAAAATTGCTGCTCTTCGAACAGGGCTTACTATTTAATTGGAGCTCATAAAAGCAGTGAAGCATCTCCTCTAAGTACACAGTATTTAAAACGGAAGTGTTCCTGAAGCTCAGTTTCATCTCAATACTGTTAAATCTTCTATAATGTGAAGGTCGTGTTCTTGTCCAACCCCACATTGCAAAAACAAATCGCACTTTACAAACAGTGCTATATTGGTGCTGTAATCACATTACAGCCAATGTGTTTTAAGTTCACGCTTTACAAACAGCATCCCCAATTCGTCAATCCCATTAGTGAATTCGTGTTGATGAAACGCGTGTTATAACAGAACAACCTTAGAACTAAATCAATCTATATCAGCACTTTTGTTTTTAGAGACATGTAACAGAACATGGGAAAGGTCCAGTGTCTATTCCCAAATATTTATTACTACTTTCTATGCATGTTGTCTCTCTTTCTCTGCTAAGGATGTTGACCCCTTGCCAGAATATTTTCCTCGGCTCATAATTTTCAATGTATGATTCCAGCAGGCAAGTTAGGCAAACCACGTGGCCAGTAAAACAGAAGGTACACCCCTGATTCTGGCTTACCTGATGTCCTAAAACATGGGGCACATGCAGATTATTTTTGCAAGAGTCAGTGGATGTTGGTTCATATTCTGTTCACTGATGTTATTGTAGTTTCCTAATTGCTGCCCTATTTAAGGTCAAGAAACTCAACAAAAATCAGATCTTGAATGCTTTTGACCTGTATAGCTCTCATGCTCAATAGCTGAACCATTGTAATTCTTAAATCACCAGTTGTACCTAGCCTTTGGCCTTTAAATATCACATGGACAGTTTTTTTTAAAAAACAGCATACATTTTCTATTGCTTTAATTACCCTCCTCTCTGGACTCTTCTAGACATTTTAGAAATTGATAAGAAAATCTTAGTCTGATGTCCATTGATTTTACTTCATTTTAAAACTATTCTGATATACTAATGCAATCTGATTAATAAAATGGACATAGCAAAGTTAAATTTTGTTTTTGCAAATTCAGAATTACAGCTTATTTAAATTTTTTAATCACTCTTCAAATGAAAAATTACAATGGAAACCTTTATGATCATTTAGGTCAATACTGAACCACAACTGAACTAATGACTGCACATAAAATAAGACTTTAAACAAAACTGCGCTTTGGCCATTGTAAGCTTGGTTTTCCTTCCAGGAAGTTTCTGGCCCTTTACTCATTCACTAAACCATGTCTTTGATCTCTTTTGCTTGTCAGTTCTCAGGTTACACAGTCTTTTCAAAACGCAGTAAATATCAAGCGGTTAGCTGGTAATTCTATTCATTTTTTAAAAAAATTCCTTTCAAATGAGCACATGCTGTTAAGGATTCAACTGCCAGCTGTATATTTCTTAAGGAAATGCAATTGCAATTCTTGAAGCATGGATTAGTTTAGCCTGCAACCTTATTAGAGAATTTGGGTCTGTTGTTAAAGAGAAAATCATCTAATTTGCATAGACATGTTCACATCAGCTTATTATCCAATGATAAGCAGTTATAATATATTAAAAGTAGAATAATTTGGCAGCTGAACAGCACCACACTGGACTCCCAACTGGGGAACTGTTGATTCAAGAAGAATGTGGTAGCATTATACGTGAAGTTTCTCATAATAAAAGTATAGAATTCAATTCTTACAATTAGTGGACGACTTGAATTACTTTTACAAAGAAAAGTTCACCTGCAAGATATGGCTGTGGCAAGGTTATCTACCAACTTTACTTCACATATTTTTAAAACTATTAAATACTCCATTGATATTTTTGCATAATATATTAAAAATATTTTCTCTTCTATGTTCAAAATTATCCATCCCTCAACTGTTATGTTTCCAACACATTTTAAAGTTTTGAGTGATTTACTTCAAATTTACACAGACCGAATGTGCAACTTAAGGATTTTGTTTTTTGTTCTAGCCTAATCACATTTAACATCAATTTTTAAACAATGTCAACATTTCATGCAGAAAGACTTACTCTTATAGAGTGAGAAACAAAATCATAAAATTATTTATAAAGAACAGGATTTTGTTACATACGCAGAGAAGAAACCTTATAGCAAATGTTTACAAAGCCAGACAAATCAGCAGGATAGGATATTTGTTGGCTTACGGCCACAAGAAAGCAAGGAAAAGCTTAAAAAAAACTCCACCAAATCCAATCCTTTCGCAGACAATCTACAAACATTGTTTAAGCTCTAATGTTAAGTCAACTGATCCCAAAAGCATCAAACAAACTTTCAGAATATTTATCTATCCTCACATTGTCACAAAATAACTCCCAATTCGCTGCAGAAACAATTCTCCCAAGTTAACCTCAATGTTTAATAGCTCACTGTTCTCTTTCCTCAAAAGCACAGCATCATTTCCTGTTGCAAATTTAGTCTTCAAAGTCCAAACACTTTCCCAACATACATCTATTCCAATTATTTTTGTGGTAGTTATGGTCAGTAGTTGGTTAAAGGTGAAATGGTACATGCTTAGACGCTGGGGAATCTTTACATCTTTCAAGGTGCTTAAAATATGGGCTTGAGAAGAAAGCGGAATGCTATGTGCAGACCATGCCAAACTGCTGCAGACATTGGCTTTCAGAATTCCTGACTGGTGAGCACAGCAAGCAGGGATTCACAAAATATACAAGTGTGTGTGACTAAAAGAGGGTGTTTTTGACCAGACATTTTCTCTGGTTCAGCAGCTGACACCACTTCAATAAGCAAGTTCTTATAGCTATTGTATTTCTTCAAATGACTCATAACTAGGAGTTACAGCAAGCCTAGAGTTGAAACAAACAAAACCTTTGTAAGTACATTTTAGCTTGGCTGCAGTAGGTGCAGTCATGCGATGTTCCTCAACTTCCTCTAATGAATTTAAACTTATTTCCCATTTGGACTAGACAGGCTGGGAATACTTTACAAACGAACAAAGCCTATTTAAATGATTTGGAGATGCCAGTGTTGGACTGGGGTGTACAAAATTAAAAATCACACAACACCAGGTTATAGTCTAACAGGTTTAATTGGAAGCACTAGCTTTCGGAGCGCTGCTCCTTCATCGGGTGGTTGTGGAGTACACAATAGTAAGACACTGAACTTATAGCAAAACTTTACAGTGTGATGTAACTGAAATTATACGTTGAAAAATACCTTGATTGTTTGTTAAGTCTCTCATCTGTGAGAATGACTATGATAGTTTCATTCTTCCATATGTAAATCACAAAACATTTTTTTTTAAAGTTACATTTTCAGGTCAACTGTAGCAATTGGTGTCAGCCCAGATAAGATGTTGAAGGTGTTAGCCCCCTGTGTTGTTGTCTGTGCCATAATGTTTAAACTGATTCTAATCTAAAAAATAAGTAACAGAGTCTTATAGTTTTTGGGCAAAGTACAATGTAACTCTGCAAGTACAAATTCACCCCACAAACATCTATGTCTATGTGTGCATGTGGGTTTCTGTCTGTGGATGTATAGGAGTGTCTGTGTGTGTGTATACCCTGTCACAGGAGGCGCTACAAGACATGTCAGAGTGTGGACATGGATACCACCATTACACGTGGGGACACCTCCCACCATGTACGTGGCAGGTACTCATACAACTCAGCCAACGTTGTCTATCTCATACACTGCAGGCAAGCATGCCCTGAGGCATGGTACATTGGTGTAATCGAGCAGAGGCTACGGCAACGGATGAAATGGGCACTGCACAACAATCACCAGACAGAACTGTTCTCTCCCAGTTGGAGAAAACTTCAGTGGTCCAGGACATTCGACCTCAGACCTTCCGGTGACCATCCTCCAAGGGACAGGCAGCAGCGAAAAGTGGCCGAGCAGAGGCTGATAGCTAAGTTCGGTACCCACAGGGAGAGCCTCAAATGGGACCTTGAGTTTGTCACACTACAGGTGACCACCATTGCACTATATATATATACACACACACACACACACACACACACACACACACACACTCACAGGCTTAGACCCTTTTACACACTCACACACACATATACACACTCTCTCACACAGACAGTCACAACCCCCCCAGACACACACACATACACATATACGCTTGTGAGGTGAATTTGTACTTGCAGAGTTACATTATACTTTGCTCAAAAACTGCATGAATCCATGTAAGACTCTGTTCACTCATTTTTTAGATCAGAATCAGTCTAATCATTATGCACTGACAACAGAACACAGGGGGCTAACACTTTCAACATCTTTTCTGTGCTGACACCAATTGTTAGTTAACCTGAGAATGTAACTTTTAAAAAAGTTTTGTGATTTACATATGGAAGAAGTGAAACTATCAGTCATTCTCACAGATGAGAGACTTAACAAACCATCAAGGTATTCTTCAATGTATAATTTCAGTTATATCACACTGTAAAGTTTTGCTATAAATTCTGTGTATCAGTATTGTGTACTCCACAACCACCCGATGAAGGAGCAGCGCTCCGAAAGCTAGTGCTTCCGATTAAACCTGTTGGGACTATAACCTGATGTTGTGTGATTTTTAACTATTCAAATGTCTGCACTTCAAAGACAGCTATCTGACACAAGATGCTTGCATAGGCTTTTGAATGCAATAGCATTGTAATTTCTTTGGATTCCTAAATCAGACGTGTCAATAATTTAGGGCTTTGCAAATTAAAATTAAGATGCCTGGTTTCACGAGTCAAGCTGTTTTGGTTTTAAACACTAGGTCTTAGGACAGAAAAATTTAAATATAACAAAATAGCCACAACAGAAAAGCTTGGTTTACTGCAACTTCTGTAACTTGCTTTATTTAACTCACCATGGTCAGGGAACATTAGGTAACCTCCGTCAGGTATTTTTGGAGTTCTGCAAAACTATCCAATGACAATACAAAACCTTGGACTTCAGCTAAAAGTAAAATTCATACCATTTTCTCTCCACAATTTTTATTTAACTCATTCTCAGCATGTAGATGGAGGCTATATTGAGCATTCTTCCAGGCCAGTTGCAGTCATTGGGGTTAAAATTATCCCAAGTAACATTCAGAATTTTGATAAAAGCAAAATACTGCAGATGTTGGAAATCTGAAACAGACAAAATTCTAGAGAAGCTTAGCAGATCTGGAGAGAGAAGCAGAGTAAGTATTTTGAGTCCAGTATGATTCTTCTTCAGAACTGGGAGAATCAAATGGAATCCTTGCACGAAGCATGATAGTTGAGATCCCAGTCTTGGAATGTCATGCTGGACTCTGTTTAATTCTGTTTCCCACTCTATGGATAGTACCAAACTGCTGTTTCTATAAATATATAAAATGAAGAAGAGTGGCTAAAGTAATTGTGGGTCCTTCAGAGGATGAGAAGGGGGCAGTTAGTTATGGGATATGATAAAATGGCTGAGGCACTGAACAGGAACTTTGCATTGGTCTTCACAGTGAAAGATGCTAATAATATGCCAGTAAGTGACAAAGGCACGTAGGTAGGTGAGGACCTGGAAACAATTATTATTATGGAAGAGCTAGTGTTGGATAAGCTAATGGAGCTAAAGATAGATAAGTCTCCTGGCCCTGATGGAATGCATCCCAGGGTACTAAAAGAAATGGCAGGAAAAATAGAAGGCAGTAATTTTCCAAAATTCGCTGGACCCTGTGGCAGTCCCAGCAGATTGGAAAATAGCAAATGTGACACCACTGTTTAAAAACAGAAGTAGATAAAAATTGGGGAATAATAGACCAGTGAGCTAAACATCTGTAGTGGGGAAGATGCTGGAGTCTGTCATCCAGGAAGGAATAGCAGGGCATCGCGAAAAAAATTGTCCCATTGTATAGATGCAGCATGGGTTCATGAAGGGTAGGTTACGCTTCATAAATCTTTTGGAATTCTATGAAGACATTTAAAGTAAGGTGGACAACAGGGACCCAGTGGATGTAGTGTACCTAGATTTCCAAAAGGCCCTTGACAAAGTGCCACACATGAGGCTGCTGCATAAGTTAAGAATGCATGGTGTTAGGGGTAGATTATTAGTGTGGATAGAGGATTAGTCGACTGACAGGAAGCAAAGAGTGAGGATAAATGAGTGCTATTCTGGCTGTCAATCAGTGACTAGTGGTGTGTCTTAGGGATCGGTGTTAGGACCAAAGTTATTTACAATTTATATAGATGATTTGGAGTTGGGGACAACATGTACGGTGTCAAAACTTGCTGATGACACTAAGATGAGTGGCAGAGGAAAGTGCAGAGGACTGTGAAACTTTGCAGAGCAACATAGATACATTGAGTGAGCAGGCAAAGGTCTGGCAGATGGAATACAATGTTCGTAAATGTGAAGTTACACATTTTGGGAGGAGTAACAGCAAAATTGATTTCTACTTAAATGGTAAAAGGTTGCAGCATACTGATTTGCAGTAGGACCTGGGTGCCCTTGTGCATAAATCACAGAAGGTTGGTCTGCGGGAACAACAGTAATTAGGAAAGCAAATGGAACTTTGTCCTTCATTGCGAAAAGGGTTGAGTTTAAAAGCAGAGAAGTAATGTTCAGCTGTACAAGGTGCTAGTGAGGCCACACATGGACTACTGTGCGCAGATTTAGTCTCCTTACTTGAGTAGGGATGTACTGCCACTGGAGGGTGTGCAGAGGAGGTTCATTAGATTGATTCCAGAGTTGAGGGGATTGGCTTATGAGGAGAAGCTGAGTAGATTGGGATTATATTCATTGGAATTTAGAAGAATAAGGGAAGATCTTACAGAAACATATAAAATTATGAAGGGAATCAATAAAATAGATGGTAGATGAAACTAGGACAAGAAGGCATGGCCTCAAGATTAGAGGAAGCAGGTTTAGAACTGAGCTGAGAAGGAACTTCTTCACCCAGAGGGCTAATAATCTATAGAATTCCTTACCCAGGGAAGTAGTTGACGCTACTTCAGTAATCACTTTTAAAGCTAAGGTAGATACCTTTTTGAAAAAAAAAAGGAATTAAGGGATGTGGTGAAAATGCAGGTAAGTGGAGCTGAGTCCATGAAAAGATAAGCCACGATCTTATTGAGTGGCGAAGCAGGCCCGAAGGACCGGACAGCCTACTCCTGCTCCTTGTTCTTATGTTCTGAGTTTCTCCAGAATTTTCTGTGTTTGAAACAGAATTTTACCAACTTATGAGGAGAAATGGTAATACCTTCACATCACAGGAAAGTATGGTACGGATGAGCTCCTGCCTAGGTGCTTGATGCATTTTTGAGATCAAATCATTTTTGCTTTGGAACTGAAGACAAATAGATTGCTCGAGTGGAATAGGGGAAGCTCTTTAGTATTAACACTAATACCTACATTTCAATATTACTTTTAAAATATTGTGATATCTCAATTGGACTTGTCCATCACAATAGGATGGTAGCTCAAAAAAAATGAAGCAAAAAAGGTTCCAACAATTAATCAAGTTCAAATCTTTAAAATCATCTTCGTAATACATGCATTTCCTACAATATTATACTCGCTCATAGCCTTTAC
Organism: Chiloscyllium plagiosum; assembly: GCF_037043375.1. Lineage (NCBI taxonomy): Eukaryota > Metazoa > Chordata > Chondrichthyes > Orectolobiformes > Hemiscylliidae > Chiloscyllium > Chiloscyllium plagiosum. The sequence goes on along the minus strand of NW_028270147.1, from coordinate 65,541,970 downwards.
TCCCGCTAGGGTACTTGACAGTCATTTTCAATTTATATGTAACTCTTAAACAAAGGAAAACAGCCAAAAGTTAAAAGCTCATATTCTTTCTGAATGCCTTCTTGCACAATAAATCAAAGCTGTAAAAAAAAAACTAAGTAATTCACTTGTTATACTGGGCGCATATGGATTGCTTCTACGACTTACAAATAAATTAAGTTCTAAATAGAAAATTGGTCTCAGATTTCTGCACATTTAATTGTGCAAAGAATAAAATGAACATTGTTTTAATTACAAAAATCGGGAATTTTTGTAACGTGTAATCGTATTGTTTAATACCAAACATCTGACATCTTTGTCTCGAAATATAGAATAAGTATAATTGCTTTTTAAAGGTATATAAAACCTGCATAAATCAAATTCTGGATTGTCTTGAAGAAAAAATACAGTTCAACTGGTTTCATATTTGAATTTTCCCAATTTTCCACTTTGTTTTTGTTAGTGTAATAGTAACAAGTTACATTACAAACTAAATAACAATTTATTTTCTTACTTACAATATCAACATTTTCTAATTCGTAGAAAATTGTAACAAAAACTTTGTAATCTTAAGGCAACAGAACTTGACAATACTTGAAGGGAACAGTTTCCCATCTCAGTGAACATGAACCTTTCAGGACATGCTGAGAATACCTCATAAGACATGTGCTCAAACAGAAACAACAGGCTCCATTCTAGCAGAGTTTTAAAAGCAGTCCTAGTTCACATTCAGTTTCTCTGCAGGAAACAGTGCAGTGTTGAGAGCAGTGAAAGCTTAACAAGATTATCAATGTATAAGGAAAGGGTTAACAAAGTAGAAACTGGATGGATATGTTACTTGCTAATTAGAAAGTGAGATTTACTATAAACCGACCGACTCCCACAGCTACCTCGACTCCACCTCCTCCCCACTCTGTCCCCTGTAAAAACGCCATCCAATTTCCCAATTCCTTCGTCTCCGCCGCATCTGCTCCCAGGAGGACCAGTTCCAATACCGAACAACCTAGATGGCCTCCTTCAAAGACCGCAATTTCCCCCCAGACGTGGTCGACGATGCTCTCCACCGCAGCTCCTCTGCCCTTGAGCCCCGCCCTCCAATCGCCACCAGGACAGAACCCCACTGGTCCTCACCTACCACCTCACCAACCTCCATGTACATCGTATCATCCGTCGTCATTTCCGCCACCTCCAAACGGACCCCACCACCAGGGATATATTTCCCTCCCCTCCCCTATCAGCGTTCCGAAAAGACCACTCCCTCCATGACTCCCTCGCCAGGTCCACACCCCCCACCAACCCAACCTCCACTCCCGGCACCTTCCCCTGCAACCGCAAGAAAAGCAAAACCTGCGCCCACACCTCCTCCCTTACTTCCCTCCAAGGCCCCAAGGGATCCTTCCATATCTGCCACAAATTCACCTGCACCTCCACACACATTTACTGCATCCCTGCACCCGATGTGGCCTTCTCTATATTGGGGAGACAGGCCACCTACTTGCGGAACGTTTCAGAGAACACCTCTGGGACACCCGGACCAACCAATCCAACCACCCCGTGGCTCAACACTTCAACTCCCCCTCCCACTCCACCAAGGACATGCAAGTCCTTGGACTCCTCCATCGCCAGACCATAGCAGCACGATGGCTGGAGGAAGAGAGCCTCATCTTCCGCCTAGGAACCCTCCAACCACAAGGGATGAACTCAGATTTCTCCAGCTTCCTCATTTCCCCTCCCCCCACCTTGTCTCAGTCCCAACCCTCGAACTCAGCACCACCTTCCTAACCTGCAATCTTCTTCCTGATCTCTCCATCCCCACCCCCACTCCGGCCTATCACCCTCACCTTATCACCCTCACCTTAACCTCCTTCCACCTATCACATTTCCAACACCCCTCCCCCAAGTCCCTCCTCCCTACCTTTTATCTTAGCCTGCTTGGCACACTTTCCTCATTCCTGAAGAAGGACTCATGCCTGAAACGTCGATTCTCCTGCTCCTTGGATGCTGCCTGACCTGCTGCGCTTTTCCAGCAACACATTTTCAGCTCTGATCTCCAGCATCTGCAGACCTCACTTTCTCTTTGAAGTCACTCCTCAGCCTCCCATGCTCCAGCCCCAGAATTAGCCCAACCTATTCAGCTTCTGCCTGCACTTCAAACACTCCAATCCTGGCAACATCCCTGCAAGTCTTTTCTGAACCCTCTCAAGTTTTACAACATCCTTCCTATAGCAGGGAGACCAGAATTACACACAGTATTCCAAAAGTGTTCTCACCAATGTCCTGTACAGATGCAACATGACATACTACCTCCTACACTCAATGCACTGACCAATAAACAAAAGCATACCAAATGCCTTCTCCACTTCCTATCTACCTGTCACTCCACTTTCAAGGAGCTATGAATTTGCACTCTAAGGTCTCTTGGTTCAGCAACACTCCCAAGGACCTTACCATTCAGTGTATAAGTCCTGCCCTGATTTATCTTTCCAAAGTGCAGCACCTCACATTTATCTAAATTACACTCCATCTGCCACTCCTTGGTCCATTGGCCCATCTTATCTAGATCCCATTGTACTTTGAGATAAACTCCTTTACTGTCCATTACACCTCCAATTTTGGTGTCATCTGCAAACTTCCTAACCATACCTTTTTTCACATCTAAATCATTTATATAAATGACGAAAAGTAGTGGACCCAGCACCGATCCTTGTGGAACACCACTAGTCACAGGCCTCCAGTCTGAACAGCAACCCTCCAGTACTACCCTCTGTTCCCACCCCTCTTTGAGCCAGTTCTGTATCCAAATGGCTAGTTCTTCCTTTATTCCATGTGATCTAACCTTGCTAACCAGTTTACCATGAGGAACATTGTCAAACGCCTTACTGAAGCCCATATAGATCACATCTACCACTTTGTCCTCATCGATCCTTTCTGTTGCTTCTTCAAATGACTCAATCAAGTTAGAGACACAATTTCCCATGCACAAAGCCATGTTGACTATCCCCAGTCTTTGCATTTCCAAATACATGTAAATCCCATCCCCCAGGATTCCCTCCAACAACTTGCCCACCACTGATGTCACCAGTCTGTAGTTCCCTGGATTTTCCTTACCACCTTTCTTAAATAGTGGCACACCATATTAGCCAACCTCCAATTTTCTGGCACCTCGCCCGTGGCTATCGATGATACAAATATCTCAGCAAGGGGCCTAGCAATCACTTCCCTAGCTTCCACAGAGGTCTCGGGGATTCATCTACCTTTATGCATTTTAAGATGTCCAGCACCACCTGCTCTGTACTATGGACATTTTTTAAGATATTGCAATTTATTTCCCCACATTCTCTATCTTCCATATCCTTCTCCACAGTAAACCCTGATGCAGGATATTTGTTTAGTATCTCCCCTGTTTCCTGTGGTTCCACAACAAGGCAGTCTTACTGATCTTTAAAGGGGCCTAATCTCTCCCTAATTACTCTTTTGTTTTAAAGTATTTGTAGAATCCCTTCGGATTCTCCTTAACCTTATTTGCCATAGCTGTCTCATGTCTCCTTTTCACACTCCTGATTTCCCTCTTAAGTATACTCCTACTGCCTTTATACTCTTCTAGAAATTCACTCAATCCCTGCTGTCTATACCTGACATATGCTCTCTTCTTATTCTTGACCAAAACCTAATTTTTTCTCGTCATCCAGCATTCACTTTCACCCTAACAGGAACATACTGCCTCTGGACTCTCTATATCTCATTTTTGAAGGCTTCCCATTTTCCAGCCATCCATTTAAAAGTGAACATCCACCCACAAACAATTTTTCAAAGTTGGAAACAAAAATTAAGCTGCAATCACTTTTGATACCGTTATGGATGCACAATTCTAGTACAAGATAAATGACATAAGGCTTAAAAAATTGTACATGATGAATAATAATTTGCATTCTTATAGCAGCTTGAACACAATAAAGATCTAAGTTGCTTCATAAGGGTATTTTCAAGTAAAATTTGACATCAAGATAAGTCAGCAATATTAGCGAAGATGGTCAAACGTTTAGTCTCAACTGTAAGTCTTCAGGAGCATTTTAAAGTAGAAAAGTGAGATACAGAAGGGGAAAGATATAAAGAGGGAATTCCAGAGATTAAATTCTAGACAAATCAAAGAATAGTGTGTTATGGTGATATGATTAAAATTCAGAATACTCAAGAGGTCAAAATTAGAGATGCGCAGATATTTAAAGTGTTTTGAAGTTTTTAAATAACTCTGCTGCCATTTAACTCTTAGTTTTAATATTTATTTACTGTTACATTAAGACAAATTGAGTTATTACCAACTGCCTTGGTTATTACCAATAGTGTTGCTCCCAATACAGTTTGCTTCTGAAACTTCCATGAATAAGCACTTTAAATAGTTTCAGAAATTGCCATTTATACCTGAAATGGATAAAATAATCATTCAGAAGATGCAAGCAATCCTTTGGATTTCTGGGTAATCAGATTAAGAGTAAGGTGTTAAGAGTATATTTTTTCTTCCTATTTTCTCAATCTCTCTCAATGGTTTGATTCTTGCCTGAGACATACTCCACAAGTATCAGCAGCCTCCAAAAACTGCCAAGTTGTCAGATTGCTATTCTTCAGGTTTGAGCACAGATCAGTGTTTTTCAAATTTTTGAAGAAAAGTTTTCAACAGAAAAGTAATGGCAGAATATCTATCCAAATAATAACATAAAATACTTGGAATATCTGTATAAAGTTGTATTTTGGCGCTTGCTCTTTAGTTTAAATACTTTGATAATGAATAAAATAAGGCTACACTCAAGTGTATCACAACCATTATAACTGCAGATCTACGAGGTGATTATTCTGTCACTATGCGAGTTCCTCCATGCATGCTAGACGAAGGGACCTGTCCACTCTGCGCCACAACACTTGGTAGCTGCATTTTACTGTCGAGTGTGTGGTGCTGGAAAAGCATAGCCGGCCAGGCAGCATCCAAAGAGCAGGAGAATGGACGTTTCGGGCATAAGTTCTTTGTCAGGAATGAGGCTTATGGACCAGGGTGCTGAGAAATAAATGGTGGGAGTTGGGGGGGGGGGGGGGGGGGGGGGGGGGGATGCTGGGGGAAGGTAGCTGAGAATGAAATAGGTAGATGAATGTGGGGGTGAAGGTGATATCACGTGTTGAATTCATTGATTTGGGAGCAGAGGGGGTTGAAGGTGAGGCCTTTGCTAAGGACTGATTGGTTGTTCATTTCATTCCCTACTCAAGGTCCAAGCCCACTTCTACCCTCCCGTCCTTTGTGTGCTTAAGCTATTTCTCAGGCCCCTTGGTAATTCTTTACTGACTTTGTTTGAGATCCACTGACCAAAATATCAACAAGCTTTAAAAATTGTAGTTTCTCATCGGTACTCTGCCCCTTTTAAAAGTTTGGTTTTGGATGTGGGCATTGTTAGCAAGCTGAGTATTTATTACTGAAATCCTAACTGCCATTAAGTGTTGGTGAGCCAAATTGGCTCTTTAGAGGGTGGGCTAGAAAAGTCATTTGGGGAAACAAGGAAACAGCAACAAGTTTGAAAAAGTATTTTGTATCTGTCTTCACTACAGAAGACAAAAAATATCAAATAAGAGATTAACCAGTGTTATGGTAACTCCAAGTAAAATGGAAGAAGAAAGAAGAGGGAGTGTTGATGGTTTTTGGAAGCAGGCAGGAAAGCGTAGTTGAAATCACAATCAGATCAGCCATGGTCTCACTGAATGGTGAAACAGGCTCAAGGGGCTAAAAGGCTAATTAGTGCTTCTAATTCTTACACACTTGTGTTAGATTATAACAAATCATGAAGAGCTCACGAAAAACATGTATTTTTCATAAAATAAAATGAAGATTTCCAAGTATGTTAACCTATAAACGATGCATGAACAAGCACAAACAAGGACAACTGTCTAAATAATTTACACAAATTTCTCAAATTATTAATTGCAAGCTTACTTATCATGCCTATTTCTATGGCTTTTTCCCACTAATTTGCTGTATGGCAATAATTTTAGTTTGAACAAATGGAGACCCTTTAGTAAATACAATTATATTTCATAAAGATCCCAGTACTCCCAGGCGCTTAATAAAAGGTAATACATTGCATTCTTTGTTGCAGTCTGGTTGAGTAATATTTCTCAATAGATTGATGCTATTGATAAAAATTTCGGTCTGATAACTGAGGTTCACCTTACCCTGCACATGTTGCAGAGCAGACAAAATAAGCGATAGCACTCAACCAATGGCTTATCCTTGAAATTATATTGCAATAATGTTACTGAACAAAATTCCCAGATCTCACGTAATGGCAAGTTCACCAAACTTAGCTGTTCTGGGAAATTATAGAGAGATATATCTAATAAATAATTTGTAAATGCTAGTAAGAATAAATATTATTATATTACTTAATGGCTCAGATGATCTTTATTTTGATTAACAAAAGAATATTGGAAATAGACAAGAAAGTGGAGTTAAGGCTGCAACAAGGTCAACAATGATCTTTTTAAATAATGCAGCAGGCTCAATGGGCCAGCACAGTAGCCAACTTGCACACAGTAAGGTTGAGGCTGCGCGGTGGCTTAGCACTGCTGCCTCACAGCGCCAGGGCCCAGGTTTGATTCCAGCCTTGGGCAACTAGCTGTGTGGAGTTTGCACATTTTCCTTGTGTCAACATGGGTTTCCTCCGGGTGCTCTAGTTTCCTCCCACAGTCCAAAGATGTGCAGGTCAGGTGAATTGGCCATGCTAAATTGCCCATAGTTTTAGATGCATTAGTCAGAGGGAAATGGGTCTGGGTGGGTTACTCTTCGGAGGGTCGGTGTGAACGTTTTGGGCCAAATGGCCTGTTCCACACTGTAGGGAATCTAATCTAAACTTGTCTTGTCACACTCTCAAAGAACTCAATAAGGCTTGTGAGGCATGACCTGCCCCTCACAAAGCCATGCTGACTATCAATCTATGTCTTTCCAAATAGTTATAAATCCTTTCTCTCAGAATCCTTTCCAGTATCTTGCTTACCACAGATGTAAGACTGACTGGTCTGTAATTCCCAGGGATTTCCCTATTCCCTGTCTTGAACAGAAGAACAACACTTGCCTCCCTCTGGTATAAAGGTACAAAGTGAGGATGAAAAGGTCATCACCAGTGGTGCAGCAATCTCATTCACCACTCCCCATAGTAACCTTGGGTATATCTGGTCCGGCCCTGGGGACTTATCTACCTTGATACTAGCCAGAATTTCCAGCACATCCACTTCCTTAATATCAATCTGTTCAAGCCTAATTATCCAGTCAACGATGTTCTATCAACAAGGTCCCTCTCTCCAGTGAATACTGATGCAAAAAACTCAATTTGGGCCACTGCCACCAAAATGCTCCCTGAGAGTTTTGACACCTGGCCTGGCTCGTTGCTGAGCACAAAATCCAATATGGCCTCCTTCCAAGATGGCCTATCTACATATTGATTCTAGATTAGAGTGGTGCTGAAAAAGCACAGCAGTTCAGGCAGCATCCAAGGAGCAGGAAAATCGACATTTCGGGCAAAAGCCCTTCATCAGGAATAGAGGTAGAGTGCCTGCAGGGTGGAGAGATAAATGAGAGGAGGGTGGGGCTGGGGAGAAAGTAGCACAGAGTACAATAGGTGAATGGGGGTGGGGATGAAGGTGATAGGTCAGAGAGGAGGGTGGAGTGAATAGGTAGAAAGGAAGATATGCAGGTAGGACAAGTCATGGGGACAGTGCTCTGCTGGAAATTTGGGTAAGGTGGGGGAAGGGGAAATGAGGAAACTGGTGAAGTCCACATTGATGCCCTGGGGTTGAAGTGTTCCGAGGCAGAAGATGAGGCGTTTTTCCTCCAGGCGTCGGGTGGTGAGGGAGCGGCGGTGAAGGAGGCCCAGGACCTCTATGTCCTTGGCAGAGTGGGAGGGGGTGTTGAAATGTTGGGCCACAGGGCGGTGTGGTTGATCGGTGCGGCTATCCCAGAGATGCTCCCTAAAGCGCTCTGCTAGGAGGCGTCCAGTCTCCCCAATGTAGAGGAGACCACATCGGGAGCAATGGTTATAATAAATGATATTGGTGGATGTGCAGGTAAAACTTTGATGGATGTGGAAGGCTCCTTTGGGAGGATTTGTGGGCGCAGGTTTTGCAATTCCTGCGGTGGCAGGGGAAGGTGCCAGGACGGGAGGGTGGGTTGTTGGCGGGTGTGGACCTGACGAGGGAGTCACGGAGGGAGTGGTCTTTTCGGAACGCTGATAGGGGAGGGGAGGGAAATATATCCCTGGTGGTGGGGTCCGTTTGGAGGTGGCGGAAATCCCTCGAACTCAGCACCGCCTTCCTAACCTGCAATCTTCTTCCTGACCTCTCCGCCCCCACCCCACTCCGGCCCATCACCCTCACCTTGACCTCCTTCCACCTATCGCATTTCCAACGCCCCTCCCCCAAGTCCCTCCTCCCTACCTTTTATCTTAGCCTGCTGGACACACTTTGCTCATTCCTGAAGAAGGGCTTATGCCCAAAACGTCGATTCTCCTGTTCCTTGGATGCTGCCTGACCTGCTGCGCTTTTCCAGCAACACATTTTCAGCTCTGATCTCCAGCATCTGCAGTCTTCACTTTCTACATCAAAATTTTTGCCCACCCACTCACCCAATAGTCTGTATCCTTGGTATGTCATCTTCAAAACAATCATTCCAACCTATCTTGGTGTTCACCTCCAAATATAGCTAACATGCCTACAATCCCCTCATTAATATCAATTGTAAAAAGTTCAGCACCCAGCAGAGATCCCTGCAAGACCCCATTCATCACATCCTACCAATCTAAAAAAGAGCCATTATGCATACTATAATTTTCTGCCAGCCATCTGACACTTATCCATATTAGAATGTCACCCCCTTCAAGTGCGAGACTTGTACAATAATCTTTTATATTGGAACCATGTTAAACAGCTGCTAGAAATCAAATTACAGACTTTACCACTGCTTCTCTACTGATCCACCACTCTGCCTTATATCTCCATTCACTTCAGCTAGTTCAGCTTTCATACCCAAAAAACATCCACTTAAACTTAAAATATAAGATTTAAACCCACTCTTTGCCCTTTCAAGCTGAATGTAAATTCAATTATATTATGGTCAATGCCACAGAAAAGTTCCTGAAGACATTAATTCTGCCAATTATCAATAATAGGTCTTGAATAGCCTGATCCCCTGTTGGTTCCAGAACTTGCAGCTTTAAGAAACTCTCTCAAAAGCATTCTATGAATTCCTCAACAAAGTTATAATTACCATGCTGATTTTTCCAGTTCATATGTAGATTAAAATCATCTGTGATTACTACCATTCTTTTATCAAAAACATCCAATATTTCTTCTTACATACTTCTTGCCACTTGTGTTTACTGTTTGGGATTATCTGGATAAATTTTTACCCCCACACTATTCCTCATCTCCACCCAAACCAATTCTACATCCTGAACTGAAGTCACCTCTAACAATTGCACAGATATCACCTTTGATTAAGAGTGCTACCTGTCCATCTTTACCTATCTTCCTATGCATCTTGAATACCATATGCCCCAAAATTACCAGAATTTAGTCCTCATCATCCTACGGTCATGTTTCCATAATTGCTATCAGATCATATTTAATAATTTCAAATGTCTACTTCACAATTCATCGAATGTTCATAGGTAGCATCATCCAAACCAACAACACTAGCATCTACAGGGACAACAGCAGCAAATACATGCGATCTGACTTGGAAGTGTATCTTTGTTCCTTCAGTATTGCGAGGTCAAACTCTTGGAACGCTCGCCCTAACAGCACAGTGTCTATCTGAACTAAATGGATTGCAGCGGTTCAAGGCGGCAGTGCACCGGCACATTCTCAAGAGTAACAAGGGATGGGCATTAAATACTGGTCCAGCCAGATTTTTAAAAATGTATTCAGATACAGTTTGATTTTTTTTTAAGCACCATTTTGTAGCATCTCGTCTTGACAGCTAATATCTTCTTAGATTCTCTCTTTCAGCCAAATTCTGACCTTCATTTTCTATGAGTATTTTTCTCTCTTGCCTCCACTCTATCACTTGATTTATTATATATCTCTGCATGTCACTCACTGGCAAATGCACAGTCCCAGGCCCTGTGGCAATAAGGACAGCCTGGGAGCCAGGAGGCCCTCTGCCTCTCCTCCATGTTCCTCCCAGCTCAGAGGTCCTCCTTGTCATGCTCGCCACCCCCACCACCTTTTCCCCGGGTCCTCCTGATCTCTCCACCTTATCCAATCCTTATCCATCCCCTTCTAGTCACATCTCAGTGCTCATATGCAATTCAATCCCATGCATGCATTGTATGTCAGCAAACACAGTCTTGTTATATTTATACAAGTTTGAACCCTCACGCTTTAGTTGAATGCTCTATCTACTTCCATGGTTGTGCAGTTTGTGAGAACACCAGTCCCAGCATTGTTCAGGTATAAACTGCCCTGAAAGTACTAATCTCACTTTTCCCACTTTTAGCGTCAGTCTTCCATCAACTGGGACTCACTTCTCTCACACCAGTCTTTGGGTCACACATTTGCTTTATAATCTTAATCATCCTACATCAATTTGTACACAAATCAGGTATCCTCAAATTTGGCTGCACTTGGAAATTTGTTGCCATCCATTACCAACTCTATGATGTCATACAATGCAATCTTCATCAGCAAAATGAGGACAAATCCTATCTTAGTTAAATCTACAGTCAACCAAGGCTGTGTCAATGAATCAGCTCTCACCTTCACTTTTCTCATGAGATGCAAAACACCTCTACTAAATTGTACAAAAGTGTAAGAATAATACACGAAACAAAGGAAACTGCTCAATCTCCAGAGCCTAAAACTAAAACTTTCTCCAATGTCAGTAATACAACTTCAATAGTTAAATGATATTTGTGTGCATTCACTTAGCCAGCTGAGCATTATTTCATTGTGGATTCCTTTTCTGAAGCATATGAGAAAATAGGCCCTTCAGAAATTGTCAGGAAAATTAACATCCTCTTCCAACCAGCTCCTACAGCAAAACATCTCCCCCAACTGAACTGGATCAATTATGAGATACTGGAAGATATGGACCATTTTCCACATCTTGGGACTTTCCTCTTATACAAAGGAAGAAAGACCACAAAATTCATCATTGCTTCCAATGTAGCAGCTCAAAGTCCAGCCAGTTAAGGAAAATAGAATTTGGGAACCAAAAACTCAAACCTCAGACTAAGATGATCATTTACAGGCAGCAGTCATCAATGTGCTCTTATATACTTCAAGGTTTGAATAATGTGACACCAATCTCATGAAGAAATTCCTTGGAAGTTGGTCATGTGTAGACAACACCCAGCGGTCAACAGAAGTATTTTAGGAATGTCTACAAAGAATTTCTGAAGAAGTCAAACATACAAAATAAACCTAACATATATACATAACAGATGGAAAAGCCTAATTCAAGAGGCATAATGTATTGTAAGACTACCTCAAAATGTGCAGAGGTGAGGTTGGAGTATATGCATAAACCTCCAAACAACCCATCTACCCACTTCTCAAGCACCATCTTCCACACATGATATCTGTTGAACAAGCATTGGACGTTTCAGCTAATTTAGAACCAATCGAACCAGAGTGGGAGCAAGTTATCCTTTAGCAGAAGGAAGTGCACAAAAATCCAAACTCACGGTTTGGTTCTAGAGGTTGTCTGTGAAGCTGAGTAAATTATCCCATGTACTTGACTTAAGCTATTTATTGAACATAATCCTATTGTGTTTCCAACTTTCACTTATGCTGAAGAGAAAAATATTCAAACCTTTAAAATTAACAATTAAGTGCTGAAATACCTTTGTGTTCCAATTTCTGATTCTTATTTCTACAAAGAAGCTGACATGTTATTTCTACAATAATAGAAATAACATTTCTTAAGAAATAGCAAGCATAAACCAACATCTGTATCCTACAGGATAAATTAATTACACAAAATAAATTTGCATCAATTGTGCTCCAGATGATTTTGTAATTTTCTGTAATTTTGTAATACCTGCTAAATGGATGCTGTCCAATCAAGTCACCATTTTGAAATTGGTAGTCACTCAAGAAATCTGGACTAATAGATCCATCAGGAGGTAAGAGTCCATCTACAAACAGAGTTAAAAAATATTCATCATTGACTATAGTTGAGTTTTGTTTTACATCTTCCAAGACTGGTAACTTAATCAAGTCATACATATTGCCACTTTAATGAAATACAAGGACATACTAGAATATATTACCTTTGCCGCCGTGGCGGCACATAATAAGTTTCAAAGGTGAACTATCTTGCAAACAATGAAAGGGGTAGAAGGAAATAATCAGGCAGGAATTAATCATGCTCTTTCGAATATTTCCAGGTTTCATGTTTAATTGGGTCATAATTCTTTGCAGGGTCTCGGCTTTCCTATCATTACCCCATTCTTGTATGGCACTACAGACTTTTGCAGCAGAGTAGCCTGTGCTACTTGGAGTCATAGCTGATACAGCATCAGGCAGAAGCTGGCACTTGCCCAGAGTGATCATAAATAAAATGTATAGAATTGATTGAGCAAAGAAAATCAGAATGTTTTCTGTTTTATAAATAAGTAAAGAGCAAAAGGATAACCCAGGAGCCAGTGGGGCGAGAGCAACCAAAAGGTAACTTCGGTGCAGAGACACAGTGTCCTTAATGAATACTCTGCACTGGTTCCCACTAAAGAAGGATATGAAGTAGGCATTATAGTTCAAGTAGGAGTGAGAAATACTGTTTGAATAAACATCAAAAGGCAGAAACATTATGGTACTGAAGCAGCTTTGTATGGATAAATTATCTGACCAGAATAAAACATATTCCTTGGAAATGTATCTAAATGAGGTAATTGAGCAAACAGCAGAGGTTTTAACCATTGTTCTCTAATTTTTCTCTGGCTCCAGAACATGGTGTCAGAGGATAGGAAGATCACTAACATTATACTACATTATTGGAGTGTTAATTCATATAACTCCAGGCCAGTCAAATTATAGTAAAATAAAAATTCTTAGTATTATTAGTTGAGATGCACAGGTTAATAAAAGACAATAATCATTGATATACTAAGTGAAGACTGTGACAAACTAGTTTGATTGAATTTTTGAAGTAACAAAAAGAGCCAGTGATGGCAGTGATTCGGTCATTCAGTAATCTGCATGAATCTTAGAAGGCTGTTGACAAGGGTTGATGTGGCAGAGTGATTGGTAAATTAAAAGCTCATGAGATCCAAGGGAAAATGGCATATTTAATCCAAAACTGGTTCGGTGACGGGAAGCAAACGGTCACACAAATTGAATATTTTCGATACTGGGAGGCTGTATCCAGAGAAAATCCAGAGACTCACTGTTAAGGTCCCTTGCTATTTGTGGTATTAATCAGTAATGGCATTTGATTCAGTGCCACACAATAGAGTTGTGGGAAAAAAAACATCATTCATGGAATAAAATTAACTATATCAATGTGGAAACAAATTTGGTTGATGAATAGGACACAGAGTAATGATTAATGGGTAGCTTTCAGGCTGGAGGAAGGTTTGGGTATTGAGTGAACACAATACTGACCTACAAGGGTGCATTAGACAAAGGTGGTGTTTTGGGATTGTAAAAATGTGTTGGTGGAGTGGGAGAGGGAGTTAAAGGGTTCAGCCACGGGGCGGTTGGATTGGTTGGTACAGGTGTCCCAGAGGTGTTCTTTGAAACGTTCCGCAAGTAGGCGGCCTGTCTCCCCAATGTAGACAGGCTGCCTACTTGCGGAACATTTCAGAGAATACCTCTGGGACACCCGCACCAACCAACCCAACCGCCCCATGGCTGAACACTTTAACTCCACTCCGCCAAGGACATGCAGGTCCTTGGCCTACTCCATCGCCAGACCATGGCAACACGACGCCTGGAGGAAGAGCGCCTCATCTTCCGCCTAGGAACCCTCCAACCACAAGGGATGAATGCAGATTCTCCAGCTTTCTCATTTCCCCTCCCCCCACCTTTTCTCAGTCCCAACCCTCAGACCCAGCACCGCCTTCTTGACCTGCAATCTTCTTCCCGACCTCTCCACCCCCACCCCCTCTCCGGCCTATCACCCTCACCTTAACCTCCTTCCACCTATCGTATTCCCAACGCCCCTCCCCCAAGTCCCTCCTCCCTGCCTTTTATCTTAGCCTGCTTGGCACACCCTCCTCATTCCTGAAGAAGGACTTATACCCGAAACATTGATTCTCCTGTTGCTTTGATGCTGCCTGACCTGCTGCGCTTTTCCAGCAACACACTTTTAAGCTCTGATCTCCAGCATCTGCAGTCCTCACTTTCTCCTAGGTGTTTTGGGATTGTCAGAAAGCTTTTGAGAAAGTGGCTAGATCATAAGAGGCTAGAGGGCAAAATTAAATCATTTGGGATAGGGGGTGATGCATTGGCATCAGAGGCTATTAGGTGACAGACAGGAAATAGAGTGGGAATAAATGGGCCTTTTACAGAGTGAGAGGCACTGACAAGTGGAGTACTCCAAAGATCAGTGCTTAGGTCCCAGCTATTCACAGTATACGTATGAATGGACTTCCTCCAGATTCCCCTCTCAGTCTGATGATGTGCAGATTAGCTGGCCAGTTAAATTGTCCATAGTATATAGAAATGTGCTGACAAGATAGATTATCCATGGTAAATGTAGGATTACGGGAATAGGGTAGAGGGCCAGGACTGGGTGAGTTGCTCTTCAAAGGTTTGGTAATGATTTGATGGACTGAATGGCCTCTTTTCACACTGTAGGGATTCTATGATTAATTTCCAAAAATTACTTAAGACTTCATTGTCAAGCATACACTGTTTTCTCACCTGCATTGTAGAAGAGGTCAGGTCTTTCAAGAATGTCTCCTTCATGGATATAAGTCTCTATCCCATCATCACCATAAATGCAGGGCTCACTTTCATCCATCTGGCGGTTCTCCACCATTTCCAGCCACTGAGAGTTGTGCCAGCGAAACTTCTCACTTTGAATTTTTTTGGCCCATTCTTCATCATATTCCTGTCAGAATATAAAGCATGCTGTATGTGAGAAGTGAGGTATGCTTCCTCAGGTATAAGTACGGACACATTGTATCCTGGAAAGGGAGAAGCATTACTTCCAAAAAACTGAGAGAACAAAAACTGGTTACTTACCAGTAACCTCTCGCATCTCTCAGGAATGCATGGAATTTAGACATCATTTGGCAAATTTATGGGTGGTTGCTGGTTCTTCTCAAAAATATATAAACTGAACTCTGTGGCTTTTAACTTGATAAATATCATCAAACTGAAGATTAGTGCTTCAAATTAGTTATTCAACACTTCGCCCTTCTCTGCTATCATAAATTTAAGTTATCTTACCCTCAGTGTTCCTTGATTAGCTCTATTAGGCATACCCATGTCCTATAGACTGACCAAATGTGAAACACAAAC
This sequence comes from Chiloscyllium plagiosum, assembly GCF_037043375.1. NCBI lineage: Eukaryota > Metazoa > Chordata > Chondrichthyes > Orectolobiformes > Hemiscylliidae > Chiloscyllium > Chiloscyllium plagiosum. Next base: position 65,526,451 of record NW_028270147.1, on the reverse strand, counting down.
ATTTAAAATATCGAAAAGTTTCATGTCATTCATTAAAAACACAAATCAACTAATGTTCATTTTCTTTAAGATGAGGATTTCAATAATTCAGAATAAAGACAGTGTGTAGACAGGCCTACAACGGGCGAAGCCACTTTAGATTTAGTACTGGGTAACGAGCCTGGCCAGGTGTTAGATTTGGAAGTAGGTGAGCACTTTGGAGACAGTGATCACAATTCTGTCAGTTTACTTTAGTGATGGAAAGGGATAGGTTTACTCCACCAAGCAAGAGTTACAGCTGGGGGAAAGGAAATGATGGTGCAATTAGGACAGATTTAGGAAGCACAGAATGGGGAAGGAAACTGCAGGGGATGAGCACATTTAAAATGTGGAGCTTATTCAAGGAAAAGCTCCTGTGTGTCCTAGATAAGTATGTCCCTGTCAGGCAGGGAGGAAGATATAGAACACGTGAGCCGTGGTTTATTAAGGAAGTGGAATCCCTGGTCAAGAACAAGAAGGAGGCTTATGTTAGGACAAAATGTGAAAACTCAGTTAGGGCGCTTGAGGGTTACAAGGAAGTCAGGAAAGACCTAAAAAGAGAGCTCAGAAGACCAGGAGGAGACATGAGAAGTTGTTGGCGGACAGGATCAGGGTTAACCCTAAGGCTTTCCATAGGTATGTTAGGAATAAAAGATTGACGAGAGTTAAATTAGGGCCAATCAAGGATAATAGTGGGAATTTGTGTGTGGAGTCAGAGGAGATAGGGGAAGCACTAAATAAATATTTTTCGACAATGTTCACTATAGAAAATGAAAATGTTGGCGAGGAAGATACAGAGATACTTGCATCTAGCCTAGAAGAGATTGAGGTTCACAAGGAAGAGGTATTAGAAATACTGCAGAGTGTGAAAATAGACAAGTCCCCTGGGCCGGATGGGATCTATCGTAGGATCCTTTGGGAAGCAAGAGAAGGGATTGCCGAGCCTCTGGCATTGATCTTCAAATCGTCATTGTCTACAGGAATAGTGCCGGAGGACTGGAGGATAGCAAATGTGGTTCCCTTGTTCAAAAAGGGTAGTAGAGACAACCCTGGTAATTACAGACCAGTGAGTCTCACTTCAGTTGTTGGTAAAGTGTTGGAAAAGGTTATAAGAGATAGGATTTAGAACCATCTAGAAAAGAATAATCTGATCAGGGACAGTCAGCACGGTTTTGTGAAGGGTAGATCATGCCTAACGAATCTTATTGAGTTTTTTGACAAAGTGACCAAACAGGTAGATGAAAGTAAATAGGTTGATGTGGTGTATATGGATTTCAGCAAGGCGTTCGATAAGGTTCCCCACAGTAGACTATTATACAAAATGCGGAGGAATGGGATTGTGGGAGACATAGCAGCTTGGATCAGTCATTGGCTTGCTGAAAGAAAACAGAGGGTTGTAGTTGATGGAACATGTACTTCTTGGTGTCCAGTTACTAGCGGCGTACCGCAAGGGTCGGTGTTGGGGCCATTGCCGTTCGTCATTTTTATAAATGACCTGGATGAGGGCTTAGAAGGGTGGGTTAGTAAATTTGCGGACGACACTAAGGTCGGTGGAGTTGTGGATAGTGACAAAGGATATAGTAGGTTGCAGAGAGACATAGATAGGATGCAGAACTGGACTGAGAGATGGCAAATGGAGTTTAGTGTGGACAAGTGTGAGGTGATACACTTTGGACGGAGTAATCAGAATGCAAAGAACTGGGCTAATGGTAAGATTCATGCAGATGAGCAGAGAGATCTCGGTGTCCATGTACACAGATCCCTGAAAGTTGCCACCCAGATTGACAGGGTTGTTAAGAAGGCATACAGTGTTTTGGCCTTTATTAATAGAGGGATTGAGTTCCGGAACCAGGAGGTTATGCTGCAACTGTACAAAGCTCTGGTACGGCCGCACTTGGAGTATTGTGTACAGTTCTGGTCACCGCATTATAAGAAGGATGTGGAAGCTTTGGAAAGGGTACAGAGGAGATTTACTCGGATGTTGCCTGGTATGGAAGGAAGGTCTTACGAGGAAAGGCTGAGGGCCTTGAGGCTGTTCTCATTAGAGAGAAGAAGGTTGAGAGGTGACTTAATAGAGACATACAAGATAATCAGGGAGAGCCTTTTTCCAAGTATGGGGACGGCAAACACGAGGGGACACAACTTTAAAGTGAGGGGAGATAGGTATAAAACAGATGTCAGAGATAGTTTCTTTACTCAGAGAGTAGTAAGGGTATGGAATGCTTTGCCTGCAACGGTAGTAGATTCGCCAAGTTTAAGTGCATTTAAGTCGTCATTGGACAGGCATATGGACGTATATGGAACAGTGTAGGTGGGATGGGCTTCAGATTAGTATGACAGGACGGCGCAACAGAGGGCCGAAAGGCCTGTATTGCGCTGTAATGTTCTATGTTCTATGTTCTAAGAGACGAAATCTTAGAACTTCAACGAAGCCTATTTAAAAATGAAACTAGAAAAATGTTTACACATAAACATCCTGCATATCATGTAGTATCTTGAACATGGATGATAAGAAATTACTATCAAGCCAAAGGCAGAGACTTTCTAACAGGCGATCAAAAATTTGGACAAAGAATTGAGTTAAGAATCTTAGAAATTAGATCGATTGCAGTCAAATTGTAGGGGGGGGGGGGGGGAGCAGCAGGAACAGGGTCGCCGTGACGGCAGCAATAGCAGGAACAGGATCGCCGTGACGGCAGCAATAGCAGGAACAGGGTCGCCGTGACGGCAGCAATAGCAGGAACAGGGTTCCTGTGGAGGCGGCAATAGCAGGAACAGGGTCCCTGTGGAGGCGGCAATAGCAGGAACAGGGTCCCCGTGGGGGTGACAATAGCAGGAACAGGGTCCCCGTGGAGGTGACAATAGCAGGAACAGGGTCCCCGTGGAGGTGACAATAGCAGGAACAGGATTCCCTGAGGAGGCAGCAATAGCAGGAACAGGGTCCCATGGAGATGGCAATAGCAGGAACAGGGTCCCCGTGGAGATGGCAATAGCAGGAACAGGGTCCCCACGGAGATGGCAATAACAGGTACAGGGCCCCCTGAGGGCGGCAATAGCAGGAACAGGTTCCCTGTGGAGATGGCAACAACAGGTACAGGGCCCCCTGAGGGCAGCACTAACAGGAACAGGGTCCCCTGAGCGTGACAATACGGAACAGGTTCCCCGTTGAGATGGCAATAGCAGGAACAGGGTCCCCGTGGGGGCGACAATAGCAGGAACAGGGTCCCCGTGGGGGCGACAATAGCAGGAACAGGGTCCCCGTGGGGGCGACAATAGCAGGAACAGGGTCCCTGTGGGGGCGACAATAGCAGGAACAGGATTCCCGTGGGGGCGACAATAGCAGGAACAGGGTCCCCGTGGGGGCGACAATAGCAGGAACACGGTTCCTGTGGGGGCGACAAGAGCAGGAACAGGGTTCCTGTGGAGATGGCAATAGCAGGAACAGGGTCCCCACGGAGATGGCAATAACAGGTACAGGGCCCCCTGAGGGCGGCAATAGCAGGAACAGGTTCCCTGTGGAGATGGCAACAACAGGTACAGGGCCCCCTGAGGACAGCACTAACAGGAACAGGGTCCCCTGAGCGTGACAATACGGAACAGGTTCCCCGTTGAGATGGCAATAGCAGGAACAGGGTCCCCGTGGGGGCGACAATAGCAGGAACAGGGTCCCCGTGGGGGCGACAATAGCAGGAACACGGTTCCTGTGGGGACGACAATAGCAGGAAGAGGGTTCCTGTGGGGGCGACAAGAGCAGGAACAGGGTTCCTGTGGAGATGGCAATAGCAGGAACAGGGTCCCCACGGAGATGGCAATAACAGGTACAGGGCCCCCTGAGGGCAGCAATAGCAGGAACAGGTTCCCTGTGGAGATGGCAACAACAGGAACAGGGTCCTCTGAGCGTGACAATACGGAACAGGTTCCCCGTTGAGATGGCAATAGCAGGAACAGGGTCCCCGTGGGGGCGACAATAGCAGGAACAGGGTCCCCGTGGGGGCGACAATAGCAGGAACAGGGTCCCCGTGGGGGCGACAATAGCAGGAACAGGGTTCCCGTGGGGGCGACAATAGCAGGAACAGGGTCCCCGTGGGGGCGACAATAGCAGGAACAGGGTTCCTGTGGGGACGACAATAGCAGGAACAGGGTTCCTGTGGGGGCAACAACAACAGGAACAGGGTCCCCGTGGGGGCGACAATAACAGGATCAGGGTTCCCGTGGGGGCGGCAATAGCTGGAACAGGGTTCCCGTGGAGATGGCAATAGCAGGAACAGGGTTCCCGTGGACGGCAATAGCAGGAACAGGGTCCCGTGGGGGCGACAATAGCAGGGACAGACAGTGTCCCCATGGGGGCAGCAATTGCAGGAACAGGGTCCCCGTGGAGGTGGCCATAGCAGGGACAGGGTCCCCCGTGATGGCAGCAATAGCAGGGACAGGGTCCCCCGTGGAGGTGGCAATAGCAGGAACAGGGTCCCCGTGGGGGCGGCAATAACAGGAACAGGGTCCCCGTGGAGGTGGCAATAGCAGGGACAGGGTCCCCATGGGGGCGGCAATAGCAGGGACAGGGTCCCCCGTGGAGGTGGCAATAGCAGGGACAGTGTCCCCGTAGGGGCGACAATAGCAGGAACAGGGTCCCCGTGGAGATGGCAATAGCAATGACAGGGTCCCGTGGGGGCGACAATACCAGGGACAGGGTCCCGTGGGGGAAGCAATTGCAGGAACAGGGTCCCCGTGGAGGTGGCAATAGCAGGGACAGGGTCCCGTGGGGGCGGCAATTGCAGGAACAGAGTGCCCGTGGGGCGGCAATAGCAGGAACAGGGTCCCCCACGGAGGTGGCAATAACAGGAACAGGGTTCCCATGGGGGCAGCAATAGCAGGAACAGGGTTCCCGTGGGGGCGGCGGTAACAGGAACAGGGTCCCCGTGGAGGCGGCAATAACAGGAACAGGGTTCCCATGGATGCAGCAATAACAGGAACAGGGTCTCCGTGGGGGCGACAATAGCAGGAACAGGGTTCCCAGGGGCGGCGGCAGCATCAGGAACAGGGTCCCCATGGAGGCAGCAATAGCAGGAACAGGGTTCCCGTGGAGATGGCAATAGCAGGAACAGGGTTCCCGTGGACGGCAATAGCAGGAACAGGGTCCCGTGGGGGCGACAATAGCAGGGACAGACAGTGTCCCCATGGGGGCAGCAATTGCAGGAACAGGGTCCCCGTGGAGGTGGCCATAGCAGGGACAGGGTCCCCCGTGATGGCAGCAATAGCAGGGACAGGGTCCCCCGTGGAGGTGGCAATAGCAGGAACAGGGTCCCCGTGGGGGCGGCAATAACAGGAACAGGGTCCCCGTGGGGGCGACAATAGCATGGACAGGGTCCCCCGTGACGGCGACAATAGCAGGAACAGGATTCCCGTGGGGGCGACAATAGCAGGAACAGAGTTCCCGTGGGGGCGGCAATAGCAGGAACAGGGCTCCCGTGGGGGCGACAATAGCAGGAACAGAGTTCCCGTGGGGGCGGCAATAGCAGGAACAGGGCTCCCGTGGGGGCGACAATAGCAGGAACAGGGTTCCCGTGGGGGCGACAATAGCAGGAACAGGGTCCCCGTGGGGGCGACAATAGCAGGAACAGAGTTCCCGTGGGGGCGGCAATAGCAGGAACAGGGCTCCCGTGGGGGCGACAATAGCAGGAACAGGGTTCCCGTGGGGGCGACAATAGCAGGAACAGGGTCCCCGTGGGGGCGACAATAGCAGGAACAGGGTCCTCGTGGGGGCGACAATAGCAGGAACAGGGCTCCCGTGGGGGCAGCAATAGCAGGAACAGGGTTCCCGTGGGGACAGCAATAGCAGGAACAGGGCTCCCGTGGGAGCGACAATAGCAGGAACAGGGTTCCCGTGGGGGCGACAATAGCAGGAACAGGATTCCCGTGGGGGCGACAATAGCAGGAACAGGATTCCCGTGGGGGCGACAATAGCAGGAACAGGGCTCCCGTGGGGGCGACAATAGCAGGAACAGGGCTCCCGTGGGGGCGGCAATAGCAGGAACAGGGCTCCCGTGGGGGCGACAATAGCAGGAACAGGGTTCCCATGGGGGCGACAATAGCAGGAACAGGGTCCCCGTGGGGGCGACAATAGCAGGAACAGGGCTCCCGTGGGGGCGAGATAATAGCAGGAACAGGGTCCCCGTGGGGGCGACAATAGCAGGAACAGGGCTCCCGTGGGGGCGAGATAATAGCAGGAACAGGGTTCCCGTGGGGGCGACAATAGCAGGAACAGTGTCCCCCGTGAAGGCGACAATAGCAGGGACTGTGTTCCCGTAGAGGCGACAATATCAGGAACAGGGTCCCCGTGGAGATGGCAATAGCAGGAACAGTGTCCCCCGTGAAGGCGACAATAGCAGGGACAGTGTTCCCGTAGAGGCGACAATAGCAGGAACAGGGTCCCCGTGGAGATGGCAATAGCAGGAACAGCCTGGCCTCGCTGTGCTTTCATTTATATTTAATAAAATTTTTAACAGGACTTCGAGATCTTGTTTGGAAAATCGATGGTTCAATAACGGAGGTTGTTCTGTACATTGCTCATGATTAGCCAAAGTTCGGCATTGAGCAATTCCTATTACAACAGAAAAATATAGCAAACCACTCAAAGACATTTTGAAATTAATCTATGCGTTAGGTATAAATACAATACTTTTACATTAGTTTTGAATCCGTCGGTCACAAAAAAATTAATTTCTGTACTAGCATTTAATTTCAGAGCATGTTGTATTCTTCCCCTTTCCCTTTGGATTCTGTCCCATTTTTCCTAGGAAACACACCAAAATGAGAACTAGTTCTATTCCCTTGTGAAGATCTTTGCAGAAACAAATAGGAAAATTAAATAGATGCATGCAAAATCAACTGCGTGCATCAAGACATTCTGATGGACTGGTTCCAAACTTCTTTACATCCAGAGTCTGTATGTTAGTTTGAAAGATAGTGGTGAAGTTTCATTTTGTGTAGTCAGCTAAAGCTTCATTAAGCCACAGAGGCACATACCTTGTAAACAAACACTCCTGCAGCTGTTTGGGGCTTTAAATACCTAAGGTACAAACTGATTTTTTGTCAAGAGTTGCAACTTACAACAAATTAGACTTTCACTTTGAATAAGCAGATATGATTGTGGACTTTGGAGGGTCGGTGTGGACTTGTTGGGCCGAAGGAGGAAGGAAGCACCACTGCCACTTACAAAACTGACAATTCATCACAAATCTTGCAATAAATCAAGAAGAAGATTCCATCATGCAAGTTAATGGTTTTAAGATAGTAAGCCTATTAGAAGGTTTCCTTGGCATGTGGGGGCAGGAACATTAGAATAAATGGTGTATTGCACTTTTATCATAAAATAATCATCCAGTAGCAAATGAGACGTCACAAGTTGATTAAATATTTTAACAGATGCTGTTAATGCATTCTTGCCTATTATCAGAGAATAGCTTTTAGGAATCTGTTTCCAGTTCACAGAAATCATCACTCATCAGTACAATTAGGGTAAATCATAAATGAAACACAAAGCAGGTACTAAAACTTTACCACATCTGTTATAATTGTGAACTTTTTAACTATGTTTTGTCTGTTTCCTCTCTTCAATACCTCTGTATTCATTTCACTCGTTTGAACCATATCTATCTAATTAACAATCTTGTTCAGACAAACAATCTACTCCCTTCTGCCTCTCCTCCACATTAAATGATGAAAAACAGGTACATCTGGAGTTTAATACGCTCGAGATAAGGAGAACTACATTCCCATAGCAACAAAAACACTGGTCGATACACTTAACCTCAATTCAATTTCAGCAACTGGTAAAATTATATACAATCACAATTCAAATATCTAACGTTATTAATGTTTCACAACACATACATAACTAAAGGACACAGAAAATGTGCATGGGCATAAAGATCGCAGGATAAACAATAAGTAACAATAAAAGAAATCAGAGGAGAAGCTGAAGCACTCACTCAATCAAACATGAAACAAGATTCATTTTCTGTTATAAATAAGTGATTAAAAGAAACCACACCAATATAGATACAATTAAATGGGAAGGAAAGATTAAAATTTTTCTTGTTCAAAACAATCCCCATGTTTCTAAACTAAAAATAAATAAATAATTTTGACAATTCAGCAGAAATGCTAATTTAGTTGGCAGCATAGGCATCTGAAAGCATGTTTCTTCACTATAATAGATTAGATTCCCTACAGTATGGAAACAGGCCCTTCGGCCCAACAAGTCCACACCGACCCTCTGAAGAGCAACCCACCCAGGTCCACTCCCCCACCTACATTTGCGAATGCACCTAACACTATGGCCAATTTAGCATGGCCTTATTCACTTGACCTGCACATCTTTGGATTGTGGGAGGAAACCAAGCACCCGGAGGAAACCCATGCAGACACGGGAAGACTATGCAAACTACACAAAGACAGTCATTCAAGGTGAGAATTGAACCCGGGTCCCTGGTGCTGAGAGTCTGCAGTGTTAACCACTGAGCCACCGTGCCACCCCATGAAGGTGAAGGTAAATGAGCACTGCCTTATTAATAACAGGAGCTGTGATATTGAGAAGTCTGGCAGCAAGGTAATCTTGGGAAGAATGCTGCTGGCCATCAATGCAACGTGCCAGCCAACATTGTGATTTCTTTGTAGTCAGGAAGTCCGAGAATGCTTCTCATGTAGATGAAGTTATGACTCGTCTGTTTCCAATGGAGTCACTCATGGATGCACTTAACACATCCTATTAATTTATGATCTGAACACTGAGAACCTATCCCAGAGTATCTATGCTGCTAAAATTGAGGGGGTGGTGGGAAATCAGATTAATGTTACTTTCTTCCATATAAGTGGTACATGCTGACAAAAAGCACTGTCCCTCAACCTTTCCTAACTATGTGTATGTTCGGCTACATTTCAAATTTATAATTGCAATCAATATTAATAGCTTAGATGAAGAAATGAAGCATCAAGTATTCAAGTTTGCTGAATGCATAAAATTATATAACCAATCAGACAAGAGGACACAGTCTGCAGAAATATAAACAGCTTGAGTGAGTGGGAAAGGAGCTGGCAGATAGAATCTGTAGAAATGTGAAGTTATTCACTTTGGTAGAAAGCATAGAAAAACAAAAGTTTTTTTTAAAACAAATGGTAAGAAATAATTAAATGTTAATTTTCACAGGAATTCAGGTGCTCTTGTACAAGTAACAGTTTACACAAAAGCAAAATATGGTGTAACAAAAATACAAAATATAAATAATATTCTAAATATATATAATTAACACAAGTTTTGTCAAAATACGGTGAATGCTCTAAGTATTAATACAGAAACAAAAATGCTGAAAATGTTTAACAGGTTAAGTATAGAGATAAACAACTTTGGAAATAAACAGCATTAAAAATTCCGGATCAATAACCTTCATTCAGAACTTTTAGTTCTGATGAAAACATTAACATGCAGATACAGTAAACAATTAGTAAAGTAACTTATATGTTGACTTTCGTTACGAGAAAGCTGGAAAACAAGAATAAGTAAACCCTGTTTCAACTGTATATAGTTTTAGTTAGATCAAACAGCGAATATTGCATAGCTTTGGTCTTAATATCTAAACAAGCACATGCGTTGTCTGAGAGGGGGTGTAAGACTAATTGGATTAAAATTCATTTAACGGCAGGAGACAGACTGGTGGTGAAGGGTTTTTTTAGACTAGAGGCCTGTTATCAGCAGTGTTTCACAGGGATCAGTGTTGGGTTCACTTTTGCTTGTCATTTATATTAATGACTGAGATGATGAGAATATAGAAGGCATGGTTAGTAATTTTGCAGAGGACATCAAAATTGGTGGTATAGTGAACAGTAAAGAAGGTTTTAAAAGATTACAAAGCGATCTTGATCAATTGGGTCAATAAGTTGAATGGCTGATGGAGTTTAATTTGGATAAATGTGAGGTATTGTGTTTTGGTAAAACAAACAAGGGCAGGACTTACAGAATTAAAAGTAGGGTCTTGGGTAGTATTGTAGAACAGAGACACTTAGTGATTCAGGTACATAATTCTTTGAAGTTCGCGTCACATGCAGACAGGATGGTTAAGAAGCCATTTCGCATGCTTGCCTTCATTATCAGACTTTTGAGTATAGGAATTGGGGCATGATATGGAGGTTATACAGGATGTTGGTGAGGTCTCTTCTGGAGTACTGTGTTCAGTTCTACTGTTATCGAAGGATATTATTATGCTGGAAAAGCTTCAGAAAGATTTGCCAGGATGTTGCTTGGAATAGAAGATTTGAGTTAGAAGGAGAGGTTGGATAGACTGGGATTTTTTTCACTGCAGCATAGGAGCTTGAGGGCTGACCAAGTAGAGGTTTATAAAATCATGAGGGGTATAGAGAATGTGAATGGCAGGTGTCTTTTCCCAAGGGATTTCAAGACAAGGGGATGTACGTAGAAGTTAGATTTTAAAAAAGGCAAGACGGGCTTTTTTGTTCATGCGTGGAATAAACTTCCAGAGGAAGTGGTGGATGCAGGTACAGTCATAATGTTTAACAGACATTTGGATAAGTACATGAAAAAATGCTTAGAGGGTTATTGGCCAAGTGCAGACAGGTGGGAATAATTTAGTTAGGATTATATTTGGCAGGGACTGGTTGGTCAGAAGGGTCTGTTTCCATGCTTAAGGACTCCGAGTATTGGGCTATGAGCAGAAGTTGAGTCGAATGTATCGATACTCTCTGAAATGTAAAAGGAGGTGGTGAAAGGTTTGCAATTCAGAAGGGGTTTGACAGGATGTTCTTAAGAAGCTGTTTCCTCAGCCCGAGTGTCCAGAACTGGGAAGCACATTCTCAGGATAAAAGGCCTAACATGAGGTGAAATTACTTCATTCAGGGTATTGAATTATTGAACTTCATTCCACAGCACTCACGGAGTATATTCAAGACTGAGACCAATAGATTTCTGGACTCTAAAGGGAATCAAGTGATTTAGGAATCGGACAGGTAAGTGAATTTCAAGATGAACATTAGCCACAATCTTAATAAATTATTAACAAATTTGAGTAGCTATGTGGCCCTTTCTTATTATTAATATTCATGCTTCTTAGTAAATTGAAAATCTAAGCATTTAAGCATTATGAAATCCTTTATTATTGATTGTAATTTTGTCACTGGATAGTTTGCATTAATGTAATGGGCATTAAATTTGGAATCTTCCAACTACCAAAACATGTAAAAGGGTGTTACATCCTTAACTTCTGATTTTTTTTTATATATCATTATTATACATATTGTAATTTATATATGTGTATATAACATATATTATGTTATATTGACGTTTTAAAGAATAAAAGGGAAACATTGCAAGTAAATCTTCAAAGATTACATCAGTCACAAGTTCCTCATGATAACAGTTATTTTCTTTGCAAATTTCCATCAAACAAGGGATATATAAATCTAACTTGGAAAAGACCAACTCAATAAGGGAAACAAGTGGGTGAACCTAAAGCTGCAACATTCAGCTAGTTGCCTTGTTGACTAAATATTATCAACTAAAGTTTACATCAAGAAGAGAACAAGGGCAAAATATATGGTGCCAAATTAGATGTTTTCAGCTTGGTATTTTAAACAAACAGGGCTCAAGAACAAGAAAAATAAACCAATGTCTAATGTTTGGTTGCAATTACTAAAGCTATTTAAAAATTTAAAATTAAGAAATGTGGTTTCATTCTCTACAAGTCAACAAACAGAGAACTATTTCCCAGTCAAGAGTTATGGAGAACAGACAAGATCAGATTGACCATGATCTTATTGAATGGATGAAGAGATTCAAGGTATTATCTGGTCTACTTCTGATCCTCCTACTTATACTGTAACGTTACATAAGAAAACCAACACTGAACACACGTAACCCACCGAATCTTTTCTAAACTAAAATATATTCAATTTTATACAAGAAATATGCCAATAATTTGAAACAAAAACAGGAAAGTTGGAACTGTAGAATCATCAACAATAAAACAATATTTTGGATGTGGAATCTAGGCCAGAATTAAAACAGTAAATTTCCTTTATTATTTTGACATGCTGGTGGGCTTAATTTCCAAATCTATAGATCATCAGTTCTGTCAGCCATATTAACGAACTTAAACTCCAAAGAATACCCCCAACGAAAAGCAAAATTTTCCATCTTTCTAGTACACTATCTTCTTGTCTGAAGCTACATATGGAAAACAATTCTCAAATGAAAATATGGGAAATTATGTCACTTACAAATTAACTAAAAGCCTGGCAAGTGATTCATGATTTTGGATGAAACAGCAGAGATTCCTATGAAGGTATATTAATCAAATGTACTTTAAGTAGACAAAATGCCAATAAAAATATTAACTTTCAGCATTTGCTTGAGGAAGGGATCACACCACTAATTAGTCAGTATCAATGACAAGGTAAAAGCACTGCTGACTGAAAAAATACATCTACTAACCTGGAATAAACCTCAAGAAAAGGTTTTGCCTTAATAATAATCTGATAAAAGTCAAAAATGGAACAACCTCTGATTTGAAACTTGACTCTGCTTTCGATTTATTTTATATATGGCACAATTACAAAGATATCCTGTCAAGCCTTATGCACCTTATTGTCAAGAAAGAACTAACAGCATCCATCCTCTCTTTCTTGGTCTCCTACAAACAAACACTGCTGCTGGGTACAGTTTCATGAGTGTTAACAGCTGTCTGGTGTGTTGCCCGAATTAGCATTCTTCTGGTAAGCCTATACAACCTGTCAAGACTTAATAAATGAACCTGTTGTGGAGGAAGAGTTATAGGGAAGACGATAATTATAGTCAAAATGCACTGTCCTCACCCAACATCTGCAGTTGCACTGTTCATGGACACATAACAGGAATATTAGAAATCCTTGCAGACTCATTAACCTCAATACCCCAGAAAAACTGTACACCAACTATTTCTCCTTCTGATGGAAAGGCAGATAACTCAGATCGGACCAGTGATTAACCTTATGGGATTTTCTTGGCTGCATGATTAAATAGCATATCAAAAAGTTGATTTATCCGTGCAGTCATTTAGAGAAGATAAGGTTCAGGTTTGGCTGTCCATTGGGCATTGTGGGTTTCGGGGGAAAGGCAGGATTAGTTTAATAGTTACCTAAGAGTAGAATAACTTAATCCTCTAATGTTTCCTAGGCAACTATTAAACTAATTCTGTCTGAACCCTCTGGGGTCTCCACGTGTTACTTGGAGTTTAGGCTTTTTTGGGAGGCTTCCAGATGCTAAGTAAATGCCCATTGGGAGTTTCAACTTCAAGGAGTATTCCCTAGGTGTCAGCTAGGTTTTAAGGAGTGTTTTAAAGGAGCAGAAAGCAGTCACGAGGAGCAAAGTTTAGGGAGGGAATTCCAAAGTGTTCTGCACTAGCAGCTAAAAGCATAAACACCAATGGTGGATCAATTAAAATGGGGCACACACAAGTGACCAGAATTTGAGAAAAACAGACATCACACTGCATTATAGGGGGCTACAAAGGTAGGGAGGGTGAGCCCATGGGGGAGATTTGATGACAAGCACGAGAATTTTAAAATTAAGGTATTTCCAGTGACGGCTGACTTTATGTTTGACTGACTTTACGTTTGACTGCAGGATTTTTAATTAACTCAAGTTTATTCATGGTGGAATCCTACAAATAGTCAGGCCACATAATCGTTTTCACCATGATGGTGATTCTGTGATAGTGACCAGAACACATGGGATAAAATTGCATTCACTTTAAAATTATGCCACTGGATCTGGTATATCCACTCAGATTGCCAATGGTCACCTTAGTTTAGTATCTCATGAAAGATCACATGCCAGACAGTGCAATACTCCACCAATACTGCATTGGAAAATTGGCTTCAATGTTCTGTACTCGAGCTCAGGAGTGGGACCTGAACCCAGAACCTTGCAGCTTAGAAGCCAGAGAGCCACCACAGAATCATAGCTGACACTGAATTGGAACAGTTAAATCTAGAGGTAAGTGAGTTTGGAGACTATTTGCAGCTCAGGTCGAGGTTCTGGATATAAGTTTGCTTGCTGAGGTGGAAAGTTTGTTTTCTGACATTTCGTCACCATACTAAGTAATATCATCAGTGAGCCCCCAGTGAAGCACTGGTGTTATGAACCGCTTTCTATTTATGTATTTATGTTTCCTTGGGTTTGTGATGCCATTTCCTGCTCTTTTTCTCAGAGGGTGATAAATGGAGTCCACGTTGATATGTTTATTGATAAGAGTTCTGGTTGGAATGCCATGTTTGAGGCAGTCTCATGCCTGTCTCTGTTTGGCTTGTCCAAGGATGGGTGTGTTGTCCCAGTCAGAGTTCCAGCTGTCCGTTGCAGTAGTCGATATATTGGGTCCAGGTCGATGTGCTTATTGATTGAATCTGTGGATGAGTGCCATGCCTCTAGGAATTCCCTGGCTGTTCTCTGTTTGACTTGTCCTATAATAGTAGTGTTGTCCCAGTCGAACTCAGATTGCTTGTCATCTGCGTGTGTGGCTACTAAGGATAGCTGGTCGTGTCGTTTCGTGGCTAGTTGGTGTTCATGGATGAGGATCGTTAGCTGTCTTCCTGTTTGTCCTATTTGGTGTTTTGTGCAGTCCTTGCATGGGATTTTGTACACTACATTGGTTTTGCTCATGCTGGGTGTCGGGTCCTTCGTTCTGGTGAGTTGTTGTCTGAGAGTGGCTGTTGGTTTGTGTGCTGTTATGAGTCCTAGTGGTCGAATCCTTCCACCATGTGTCAGATACAGATCACCAGTCAACAACCCACAAGCCAGGGACAGAACGGATTCAGGCTGATCCAGGTAATGATTACAGATGCTCACAACAGACTTCACAAATACAGACAAGAAATTGCGCGCCAAAAATTGTTAATTTCAAAATCCACCAATCAGGAATGGACCCGGACCATAGAACAGGCCGTCACCATAGTACAGAACAGGACCACACACCGCAAAAAACGGCACTAAAAGAAAAAATGGCCAAACTAACACACAACAGAGAGGACACCACAACACACACCTGGGTTAGAAACCTCTCCCACAGACACGGAAAGAACAATACTGGCCAAGGGACTCAACTACAACCACAGGGACGCCAAGACAGCAGACTTCCTAGCAGCACTAGAATGCACACTCAGGAACAATGGACTGACAGAAGAGACACAACAAACAGTGAGACAAAGTATTGTACCTCTGATAACAAGGAAAAGACAAACACACAACCTCAACACCAAGGAAAGGGAAGCACTAAAATCACTAAGAAACGATAAGAACATAATCATATGACCAGCAGACAAAGGCAGAATGACGGTCATCCTGGACAAAGCAGAGTACATCCAAAAAGCTCAACAACTACTTGCAGATACCAACAACTACCAAAAGAGGGAGTTTGACCCCATCCCACAGCTCACCAATAGGATAAACAACATACTGAGGAACCTACAAAAAAACGGACAGATAACTAGGTTTGACCTACAAAGAATGAAACCTGAAAGCAACACCACCCCCAGATTCTATGGACTACCTAAAGTGCACAAACCAGACATCCCACTCAGACCAATAGTATCACTACCAGGGACACCATCACACAAACTGGCGAAAGAACTACAGCAGAAACTGAAACACCTGATTAGCGGATCCAGACACTCTATACAGTCAACACAGGAATTCTTGGACATCATCAGAAATATACACATAGACAAGGAAGAAACTATGGTCTCATTCGATGTAATGGCACTGTTCACCTCTATCGACAAAACCCTAGCCAGAGAAACAATAGCCAACCTGCTGGACATACAGAACAGACAATAGGATGGTGAACCTATCAACAAAGACGGCATACTCAAACTACTGGACCTATGCCTCACAACACACTTCACATTCAACAACCAAATATATGAACAAATCAACGGCACACCCATGGGCTCACCCATCTCTGGACTCATAGCAGAAGCGGTAATGCAAAGATTAGAACAAACAGTCTTACCTCAAATTCAACCCAAACTCGGTCAGATATGTGGATGACACCTTTGTAATCATTAAAAACACAGAAATAGAGAACACACACCAGATCATCAGCGCCACACTCACAGGAATCCGATTCACGAGAGAGGAAGAAAAGGACAACCAACTCCCATTCCGAGACATGATGGTAGAGAGAACACCTAACGGAGAATTCACCACAAAGGTATACAGGAAAGCAACACACACAGACCAAGTCCTGAACTACGAAAGCACCTACCCCAACACACAAAAAAGAAGTTGCATCAAGACACTGTTCAAAAGGGCTACAACACACTGCAGTACACCAGAACTGCAAAAAGAGGAAGAGGAACACCTACACAATGCATTCGCGAAAAACGGATACCCGCGCAATTTCGTCAACAGATGCCTAAGGGAAAGACAACGGAACGAGGACATGCCGCAACCGAAAGGACTAGCCACACTACCATACATCAAGAGCATTTCCGAACTGACAGCCAGACTACTGCAACCACTATGACTCATAACAGCACACAAACCAACAGCCACTCTCAGACAACAACTCACCAGAACGAAGGACCCGATACCCAGCATACGCAAAACCAATGTAGTGTACAAAATCCCATGCAAGGACTGCACAAAACACTACATAGGACAAACAGGAAGACAGCTAACGATCCGCATCCATGAACACCAACTAGCCACGAAACGACACGACCAGCTATCCTTAGTAGCCACACACGCAGATGACAGGCAACATGAGTTCGACTGGGACAACACTACTACAGGACAAGCCAAACAGAGAACAGCCAGGGAATTCCTAGAGGCATGGCACTCATCCACAGATTCAATCAATAAGCACATCGACCTGGACCCAATATACCGACCACTGCAACGGACAGCTGGAACTGACAACCGGAAGTGGCAGAGACAAACCATTATAAATGCCGGAGGAAACATCACAGAAGCGCTTCACAGGAGGCTCCCAAGCACTGAGGATGTCACCTAGACAGGGGACAAAACGTCTGCAACACAAATTCCCAGCTCGGCGAACAGAACCACAACAACGAGCACCCGAGCTACAAATCTTCTCACAAACTTTGTTCATTAGCTGCTGTTTTAGTGTGTTGGTGGATTTGTAGGCTACCATGATGCCAAGAGGCCTGAGTAGTCTGGCAGTCATTTCAGAGATGTCTTTGATATAGGGAAGAGTGGCTAGGGTTTCTGGATGCATTTTGTCTGCTCGTTTGGGTTTGTTGCTGAGAAATCAACGGACTGTGTTCATTTACAAACGACCTTGCGAGAACGGTAACAAACACTACATTGTCCAAACAGGCAGAAAACTAGCTATCAGGCTACATGAACATTAACTAGCCATAAAAATACATGACCCACTATCATTAGCATCCTTACATACAGATGAGGAAGGACACCACTTCAACTAGGACAAGCCAAACAGACACGCACAAGGATTCCTAGAATCATAGCATTTCAACCAGATCTCTATCAATAAACATATCAACTTGGACCCCATTTATCACCCTCTGAGAAAAAGAGCAGGAAATGGCATCACCAACCCAAGGAAACCTAAACACAAATAGAAAGCGTGTCATATCACCAGTGCTTCACCAGAAGCTCACTGATGATGTTACCTAGTATGGTGACAAAACGTCTGAAAACAAACCTTTCAGCACAGTGAGCAAACTTACATCCAGATTTAGAGATAATATAAGGATGGATAAGGGATTCAGAAACAGATGTACTCAAGCTAGAATGGATTTGGGTGACTTGGAAGGCAGCTGGCTTGGTGATGCAGTGGTTATGCAAGTCTAAGAATCACACGTGACAGTAATAGTGAAAATATTCTGGTACAGTCTTACAATGGAGGGGGGTGGCATAAATATTTAGGTCACAGAGTTGAGGTGGGGACCAAAAAGCCAATTAGAAACCATGCTAGGGAATAATGGAGGGAAAATTCAGCTTATTCTATAGTGTAAATCAGAATAACAAATCAAAAGGAAACTGGATGGGCACTTGAAGTGACTCAACTTACAAGACTATGAAAACAGACCATGGAAATAGAATTTACTTTGATTGCTCAATAGAAAGTTGATACAGACAAATGGGCCAAATGGCCTCCCTTCTACACTGTAAATTATGCTACAACACTAAATCATACCATGAGCTATTTCTTTCATGCCATTTTCTAAGTCATTTTTGCTTCATTAAAATTGCACCCCATCTAATATGGGCAAAATGAAAATACAAATGCAAAACTCCTTTCTTACCGCAATAATGTCCAACGTATTGTCACACACTTTCCGTATCTCTGCATTTTTATCATGCATCAGGTCAATCAAATATGCTGGAGCCTCTATGAATAGCACATTAAGGAAAAGCAAATTCCAGTCAAGTACGCTTTATTATTACAAAGGGCTCCTGGAAATAAGTCACTTGAATTG
This sequence comes from Chiloscyllium plagiosum, assembly GCF_037043375.1. Lineage (NCBI taxonomy): Eukaryota > Metazoa > Chordata > Chondrichthyes > Orectolobiformes > Hemiscylliidae > Chiloscyllium > Chiloscyllium plagiosum. The sequence goes on along the minus strand of NW_028270147.1, from coordinate 65,507,923 downwards.
TGGCACTGACCACATGATAACAATAACTATGATGACAGTTTTTAAATAATATCAGTCCTTGACTGGCAGATTACAAAATATGGCACTGAACCACAGATGGAATTCCTGAGTTTTAAGCTCAGACAGCTGAAGATACAGTTACTAAAAGCAGAGAAAAGATTGCTCTAGCGGTCAAAATTAGGGGAGTGGAGATATCTCATAGGATTGTGGAGATGGAGAAAAATATAGAGATAGGGAGACCCTGGCTACAGGCAGATATAAAAACACAGTTGAGAATTCAAAAATCAAGACATTGTCCAGAATATAGTGTAGGTCAGTGAGCACAGGATGATGCAGGATGGAATTTGGTGTATGTTAAAACACAAAGACAGCAGAGTTTGGATGACCTCAAGTTTCTAGACTGTAGAACATGAGGCGCTAGCTAAGGGTAGATATTTAGGTTTGATTATTCCAAAGGCACAACCAAGGACTTCAAAGAAAGATGCACAAGGAAGGCAGAAAAAGGCAATCGCATGGAGGTGAAAACAAGTAATCTTACAGATGGCACTAATGTTGCTGGAAGCTCATTTCAACATCAAATACAATACCAACTTTGCAAACAATCTGATTCAGCTGAAGACAGTTGCCAAGGCGAGGGATAGATTGATAGATAAAGGGGAAGTAAGAGATGTGGTGTACCTCAATTAACAGAAGGAAATGACAAGATTCTATATCAAAAGGTGAACACAAAAAAATAATAGTTCAGAGTGTCGAACTAACATATGAGTTTGTATAGATGATTGGACAGCTAACAGGAAACAGATGGTAGAGATAAACATTTTCAGATTGCCAAGTTGGAAGCACTGAAACATCATAAGCATCAGGTAGGGTCTCAATGATTTTCAACTGATATCAAGTACTTTGATGAAGGGACAATTAATGGGTACAAAATTTTCCAATGACATAATAAGCAGGGCAGCGAGTTAAGAAGAGGACTTATAGAATCTGCAAAGGGATTATAGATAGGTTAACATAGGCAAAACAATTGACAGGCAGAAAAATGTGGGAAAATGTAAACTGGTCCAGCTTGGCAAGAAGAATGGAAAGGGAACTATCACTTCGATGGAGGGAGATTGCAGAACTCTATGGTATAGACAGATCCAGGTACCCTGGTCCTTAGAACACTGAAGTTACAATGCAAGAACAGTAAGTGATTATGAAGACAAATGGGAAGTTTGTTGCTTATTGCAAAGGAAATTGAATGTAAAAGTAAAGACATTTTGTTATTGTCTCCAATTTAAGACAGATGTGGAGAATTCTTTTCTCTCAGATGGTCATTAGTCTGTCGAAATATCTTTCTTGGATAGCAATGCAGTAACACAGTCATTGAATAGCTTAAAGGCTGTGAGACATGGATCTTGACTGATTAAGGAAATCAAAGAGTAGACAGAAAAGTAGAGGTCACAAGAGTAGTCACAATTTTACCAAATAGTAGAAATCAAGTGGCCTAATCCTGCTACTAATTTGGAAAATTTTATGTAATGTTCTTATGTCTAGGGAGTGAAATTTATAGTCAGGACTGAAGACAACAGCTTTGCCTTCTCAATATTTAACTGGGGAAGATTTTTGGTCATCTAGTGCCAGATGCTAGACACTAGACAAAGAGTCTGATACTGTAAAGACAATGAAGGAGCCAAGAGGGGTGTGAGCGAGAAAGATTTGGCTATTGTCAGTGTACATGAGGGAATTTTTAGGTTTTCACATGATGTTGCTGAGAAATGGCACATCCATGAAATTCCACAGCCAAAATTACACTGATAAAAAATAAAAACTGATGATTGCAGTCCCACTCAGCTGGAACATGACAGCAAGGCTTTGGAGATGGATGGTGTGATTTACTGTGTCAAAAGCTGCAGACAGATCAAGAACGACAAGTACAGATCATTTCCCTTTGGCACAGTCAGATTCTGATTTCGATAAGAAGCAATTTGTGACAGTAGGAGGGGTAGCTGTCTGCTTGGAGAGTTTCAAACATAGGAGTTCTGGGAGGGTGGGCATTAATTTGGGTCACAACATGACCAAGGACTTTCTGAAAGACAGATTCGAAATGGGGCAGTAGTTTGCAATGAGAAAGATATTACATAACTGGGTCAAAGTAGAAAATAAAAGGTTGAGGTGGTGCAAAGTAGATTTTTTGATAAAATTATGGTACAGATGTTAACGGAATTAAAGCAACATGGATAGGAAGTTAGATAAAGGAATGGATTTCATACATCTAAAACAGATTTGCACAGACCTACTACTTGCGGGACCATCTAGTTGTTTACAGTCTACTGAGGCCAGTGACTCTCTTTAGGATGTCATTAGGTTGGTATCTCATTCAGGTTGATATCCCCAGTTGTTGCGACTTATGCAATCTGCAGCAAAAAAGGATTCTGGCCTGAATGTGATCAAGTAATGAGGGATACATCAAATTACAGATTATACGTTTTTATATCTGGTGATTCATAACATCCCTTTCATAACATCTCTTCTGAAGTTGTTTTATTTAGCACTACTGATCTATACACCTCCATGCCCATTCAGTTAATTGAAAATTCATATAATCCATTATCAGAGACAAAAATATGTCTTTCAAATTGCTTGAAGGCTGTTAGGGTTTACTCAAAAAGTTGATATTACATACACATCGCCTTGACCTTGATTTCAATGCTTAGATCCAAATGAAGGTAGAAGCCACAAGAATTCAAAGGGGCTAGGAAATATATTGGCATTAAATGATCATTTATCAAATATTCAGAAAAGTCACCTGTCCCCTATTTTGAAGATTCGAAATACACTAAATACTTAGTTTGTATTGATTATGTGGACTGGAATATTTGATCAACCAGTACACTCCTGTTCTGACAAGTGCTGGTTAATAAAAAGTTTGCTGTAATGCATCACATTAGATTCATGCTGCCAATATTAATATTCAAAATCTATATCACAATCCGTCTATTTAAAATGATTAAAGAATCACTATCATTCTTTAGCATAAAAAGTATCTTAAGGAAGTAAAATAGGTGTAGCAGAGTTACCTAACGTAACATTGAATTCACTGACAAACACTTCTGTGGGTTAAATTGCTACTATTCATGATGAAGTACATAATGAGCGTATTTATAAAATAATAATTTTCAGTAACTGCTGAAAGACAATATTTAGCCTCTACATTAATTAATGCCACATCTAATCTGAATATTATTTTTGTACATTCAGTTGTAAGAAAACTTAAAAAACATGCTCGTAATTTTTCTAGATATCATTTTAAACATTAGCAAGACACTGAAACCAGTTGTTAATTCCCAAAATGTCAGTATATTGTACAGGATTCAAACAAGTAATATGCTGTAATGTTCTGTCTTTCTCTTCAGAAAGAAATCAGTTAAGCACCAAACAGGAAACAGGGGGAGAAAAAAACATTCAGAAAGGATACGTGTTTCCTTGATAATCACATCTCTGGTAGCTTGGTGGAAAACCATCTGGTAAAAAACATACACAATCTGGCAAACAAATTCATCATCCTCTTGTTTGGCTATGGGAAAGAGCAGAAGCATACAGTCAAAGGAGATTAAAATGGTTTATAATTACACGGTGCTTTTCATGTAGCAAAATGCTACAAAGCACTTAAGATAATTACCTAATAAATGTTGACATTAGATCAAAAATAGATTCCTGGATAGCTGACCGAAGATTTGGTTAATGAGGTTTTTCCCAAGTACATCTGAAAGAAGCTTTAGGGAGGTAATCATAGAGTTTAAGGCCAGCAACCACTTGAATGATTAAAATCAGGGATGCACAAGATGATAAGATTTATAGCCTCTTGAAGTGAAACAGGGCTTGAACAAGTTACAAAGGTATGGTGTAGCAAGGCTATCGACAAGTTTGAAAACACGGATGATAATTTAACATTGTGGCACTGTCCAGCTAGAAGCTTCTCTAAGACGATGATGTTAATGAAAACTAAAATATGACCGTAGATTTTTGGAATAAGCACAAGCTTATCGATGGTGAAAGACCTTCGATGGTCAGGACAGCACTGGAATAGTCATGCGTAGAGATGATGAAAGGTGAATGTTTTCAGCAGATGAGTGGAGACAGGAATGGAGTCAGGAGGTGCTATGGAGGTGGAAGCTGGAAATCTTAACAATGGCACAGATGAGTGGTTAGAAGGAACTCTAAAGACTGAGAAGTGAAACCAGTCAAATTAGGCACTTTAGGAGTAATAAAGAACAGGATTCTCTTTGGTGTGGGTACTTAAAGGATAGCAAAGATATTTCATCCCCAGCATTAATCAAAACTCTCAAATCATCTGCCTTACTTGCAAGACTCTTGCATTAAAATAAATATTAACCAGCCTTGTCATGCTCCCTTGTACTTCACCTTGACCATAATTGCATTGTGTTCTAGACTGACTTATCCTTCTTCTCTACTTGTCTATGCAGCACCCACTACGGTAACCCCCACTCTGCATCCCATCGGCCTGCCAAATCAGTTTAAACATTAGTATATTCAGTTCATTATATTTGACGTTGACACTACATGCCTGAATGAGGAAGAGTTGCATTACACAAAATTTCCCTAAATTAATGAGAATACAACAAGAAAAGGGTACATTCCTTGAGTCCATACCATTTAGAAGTTCAATAAGTGCAGGAATAATTCCCGATTTTGCTAGCATGGCAGCACACGAATCATCCATTGAAACCGTACCAATCATTATTACCACTTCCAGAACCAGGTCGTCTTCTGTTGAACCTGATGAATCAGGAAAGCAAATGTGATACTTTGATTTACTCAATTATGCTCACTGACAGAAGCCAGTTACATCTAGCTCCTAGGGTGAAGCTTCCACTTGTCTGCTACTTTGTTGAGAGCTGCAATTTCGAGTAGTGCATTGTTCAAGGCTCACTTGCACGAATGCCAAAATGAAAATAAAGGTTTGGTCTCCCAACTGTCATGTTTCAAAAATTCACTGAATGCAAGCCAGAATCATTTTAACAAAGCTTGAGAGAAGCTTTGATGACGGAGAGCACACTGGGAAATTTTGCAGAGTGTGAACATGGATTTTCAAAAGGCATTCAATAAAATGCCATGACAAACCTGAGGAAAGTTGTATTTCACAGAATAAAAGTGAAAATTCAATATGGATTAAAAATTGGCTGAGTAATAGAAAACAGAGAATGATGGTCAATAGATATTTTTAGATTGGAGGAGATTTTATCAGAATTCCCAAAGGCTTGCATTTCCTGACATAAATTACTGATTGAGATCTTAGTGTGAAGGGGGTAATTTCAAAGTTAGTGGATGATACTAAACTTGCAAGCACTGTAAACTGAGTGGAGGACTTCATGGAACTCCAAAAAGGTACAGATAAGTTGGTGGAGTGGGCAGATAGGTAGTAATTGAAGTTCAATGCAGCCAAGTGAGAGGTGATACATTTGAAGACAATGGATAGATAATATTAAATAGTTGTTAAGGGGATGCAGGAGCTGAGGGACCAGAGAGTGTGTATGTGCACAAATCATAAAAGGTGGTAGAGTAGATAGAGAGGTGGTTAATAAAGCATAGAGAATCCTGGACATAATTAATACAGATTAAGTGCAAAAGCAAGGAGGTTATACTGAACTTATACACAACACTTGTTAGACCTTAGCTGGAATACTGTTTGGAGTTCTTCAGTCACATGAGAGGAAGGACATGAACACACTCGAGAGAGAAAGAGAGAGAATGCAAAAGTGGTTTACGAGGATGGTAGCAGGGATGAGAAACTTCAGTTACAAAGGTAGATTGGAGAGGCTTGGAATTGTTCCCAACGAAGTGAAGCTGGTTGATAGATGTTTTCAAAGTCATGAGTTGCCGTACTAGAGTAGACAGGGAGAAACTGTTCCCACTTATAGACAATAGGTGCAGGAGTAGGCCATTCTGCCCTTCGAGCCTGCACCACCATTCAATATGATCATGGCTGGTCATCCTTAATTAGTATCCTGTTCCTGCCTTATCTCCATAACCCTTGATTCCACTATCTTTGAGAGCTCTATTCAACTCTTTCTTAAATGAATCCAGAGACTGGGCCTCCACTGCCCTCTGGACAGAGCATTCCACACAGCCACCACTCTCTGTTCTAAGTGGACTACCCCGTATTTTTAAGCTGTGTCCTCTGGTTCGGCACTCACCCATCAGCGGAAACATGTTTCCTAACTCCAGAGTGTCCAATCCTTTAATAATCTTATATGTCTCAATCAGATCCCCTCTCAGTCTTCTAAACTCAAGAGTATACAAGCCCAGTCGCTCCAGTCTTTCAGCTTAAGGTCATCCCGCCATTCCAGGAATTGACCTCGTAGGATCAAGAACGAGAGGGCACGGATTTAAATTGATTTGCAAAAGAATGATACTCACACATTGAGTATCAGGTCCACAATTAACTGCCTGGAAACATGGTGCAGACAGGTTCAACTGAGGTATTCAAGAGGGTGCTGGATGTTCACTTGAACAAAAACAATGCACAAGGATCTTGAGAAAATGCAGGAGATTGACACAATGCCATTCATTTGATGTGCCAGTGCAGACACATTGGGGTGTGTTGTCTCCTTCTGCGCTGTGACACTATTCTGAATTCTATGATAAAGGGGAAGTCTGATTAAGGCCCAAACCAGAAAACAAAAAGTGGCAGGAAAAAAAGTTAAGACAGCAAGCATCTGTTTCTATCTCACCCTTTGTTTTATCACCACGCATAATCTGTCTGAGAACTACTGAGTGTATGATGGCAACTCTATTTCTCTCAAATTTTCTCTCCAACAAGAGCGAGCAAAAGAACACAACTAGGACACACACGCATCCCAGCATCCACAATGGAAGTGAAAAAAATCTACCATATAAGACAGAACTCTGCAGATTTCAAGTATCACAGCATGGCTCATGGTAGCTGTCTAATCTTTAAGTCAGAAAGGGACACTTTCAAATTCATTTGCAGTGACTTCAACACATGTAATTTTACACTGCAATACTGAATGCTTTACTGGTGAAGGGGCTGCTTTATTTACAATATGTTAAATCACATATTTAAGCAGATAAACAAAAATTCTCATAGTACTTCACAAAGAATAAAGGAACAATTATTCTCATTCAAACATTACCACAGATTAACTGGTCTTTTGCATATTATATGCTTCATAGCATTTTAACATGCACAGATTGGCTGCCAAGTGATAATAGATAACAAAATGTCTGAAATTTACAATTGCTCTGCTGACATTTTAAGCATATAAAATGAATATATTCATTTTCTGCCTTCTGCCCCAGGAATGTTCATATAAAAGCAAAATATTAATAGGGAAAAATAATTACAATGGTCTAATGAGATGCACAAAACAGATGGCAGATGGAATCTCCAGACTCTAAACATTAACTCTGCTTTTTTCCCCACAGATACTTAGAGACCTGCTGAGTTTAGCCACCAATTTCAGTTTTTGTTTCCAATCTCCAGAACTGCAGTTCTTTAGTTTATTTAAGATAAAAGCTTAGTGTTTACAAATTAAGGAGTCCTCGATTTGAGAAAGCTGAACCTGAGAACACAGGATTCCTGATGAAGGGTTCTTGCCTGAAACATCAATTTTCCTGCTCTTCTGATGCTGCCTGACCTGCTGTGCATTTCCAGCACCACTCTGATCCTAGTCCATATTTCAACATAATCACAACAAGGTGCACCATTTTCTTTCAATTGAGCTATAAGATATCCTGGAAAATCTCTAATAAACACATGTCACACAGGAGCTTACAGGTAATTTCCAAATAGTGGAACATTCTACCTGGTCGGTTTTCTGTTTTATTTTCCATTACAGTCATGTATATTTTTTATGATCAAGCCAACCCTCATCAAATCCACTTAAAATAACATACTTCTCCGCCCTCATAAAGGAAACGATACTAGAGGAGTTTACACTTGTATAAATAAATTAAACTGAAGGTATTTGGTTTTAACAATAATTTCACGTAAATGTGAAAGCAAAGCATTAATAAGATTAAGAATTTACAGAAAATGAAATGGAAAATTATAAATTGAATATCTCTTCTGAACAGGAATTAACTATGATAGAAAGCTTTGAGATTCTGATACACGAATTACAGAATTACTAAGAATTATTAGTCAAAAAAATATAAGCAGAACTACAAAACTCTCATGCTGGAACAAAAATTGTTCAGATGATCAACCTGCACTAGCTGATACTGAATTAATTTCTTATTATCAAAAGAGTCATATTGTAGGAAACATCTATGCAATTAACAGGGTGCCTGATAAACCTCATTATGACTATTTTAGAAAATAAGCCAGTTGCCCTCATTGAGTAATCTAAAATGTATCAAAGATGTCAATGCATCAACATGGAAAAGAGGAAGGACATCTCAGTCACAAATTAAGGCACCTGGTTAAGCATTGATACAGAATGCAACTGTGAGACACCTCCTAGTGGATAAAAGGTAGTGCAAATCTTGAAAGGGACCACGAATTAAGCCCAGCAGACACAAATTATTTGTGATCAGAGACAAAGAATTAAATGGATCAAATTCCAAATTGCAAAAGAAAGTATTCTAACTCATGTCAAGAATTACATTTTGTTCTTTTCTGAAGAAAACTAAATTAAAATGAAGAGTTTGGAAAGCAATTCCATTTTTAATTAGAGTTTCAATTTTTTGTTGAGATGCCATTAGTATGGTTTCCTTGTCCCTCCTTTATACCTTAGGAACTCTTCAAAATTTGTCAATAATACTAATTATGACCAAACATTTTACTAGAAAAATCATGATCATGATCCCACAAAGACATTCCTCACTACAGCTCCAAATGGATAATCATGTTGCTGTTCCAGGAGAGGAACACAACTATACAACGGAAAGGGTTTTTATCTTGCAGAAATCCATCTAGAAGAGTGTTATGGGCAGCTAATATACTTGGTGTGACATAAAATATAGGCAAATATTTGGAAGAGCTGATAATTAATGGAAGGTAGAAGGTGGAGGCTAGCTTGGATAGCATTTTAAAAGTAAACTCTGAAGATGCCAAAGGCATAGATGGATGAAAGTTTCAGTAATGGACAAACTGAGGTAGGGTTGCACAATAACATGTTATGAGTATGGAAGAAGGCAGTCTCCGTGATGGAGAAAACATAGGCTTGGTGTTCAGCTCGAGGTCGAAAAGGATGCTGATATTATAGAAAGGTACAGTTTGGCTTGAGACCATAGCTAATGGATTAGGAGCAATGGAGTATAGTTTCACACTAGGCTCAAAAACTACTCATATTTAACTGTAGCAAATATAAATACAAATATAACAGTGAAACAAAGACATTGATTGAATTGAGAAATCACCCAGAAGAAAGAGACGGATGCCAGCGCACACATGAAATCTGGTTCCATGCTGGTGGTTGGTGCGTCTTGGACTAGATTGTAGATAAGAAAAAGCAGATAGCCAGGAACAGGAGGTTGAATAGCCAGACAGTTAGCAGCAATTCACATAAAGCAGGAGCTGGGTCCCATGGACAAAATGAGCTTGAAAGGATATGAGGGAAGTTACAGAAGTACCAAGGCTCAGGACTTGGACAAAAGGAGTCTTGTAAGAGGTTCAGCTTTGTTGGAAAAAGAAAGAATGACTTATTTATTTTTTCAAAGGAAAAAAAAATATGTTTGTCTGTTTTCTGCAATGTTGAAATACCCAATGGGTCCAAATTACACTTAATCAACATCAAAAATGTGGTTTGCAATTAATAAACCCCTTAACTAAATTTTATAACAATGTTTTCACCTAGTAGTTGGTGTAATCCACTCCATCAACAAACCTGGTTTCAGTTTATCCTTCAGGAATGGAACCAAGTTGTACTCCTTCAGAACAAGCTCCCAGTCTAGATCCGGAACTGTAAGATTAGCAAGTGTTCCAAGGCACTCTATAACAAATTCTTCAGATTCATTACTATTGATCTGAGCTGCCAAATCCCCAACGTAATCCTGAAAGACAGTAAAATGTTCATGGTTTATTTTGTTTCGATCCTTACAATTACACATTAAAAAATTAAAACATAATATCATGCGACGAACGTTGCTGAGTATCATAGCACACTGGTAATGTAAAATTTTGGCAATTCATGCATTTAAACAATCAATTTGCAAGAACTACAGTACATTATTCAAGGTACTTTTTTTCAAAAAGCTGAATTAGTAATTAGGGCTATAAATATTGTGTTAAAAGTACTCATTTATTAAAATTATTTCAGTTAACCACAAACGTTATCAGGTGTGTCTACTACAATTTATATACAGATGCAATTCTCTCAGCATTGCAATTTAAATTATATTCAGAAAAGATGAAAAAGTACAATGGGTAAATTTACAAAAGCTATAGAATGTCTTATGCAATTTCCTCAAATATGACTAAAGCCTTTCCAAAAGAAATTTCACTCTTCTGCAGCATTTTTTCCAGTCTTTTTTAAATGTTAAATGGGTTACATTAGTGGCAATATCAACACTAATGGATTGATGGCTTACTATTTGATATTCCTTGTCAAAATGGGAATCCAGGCTCAATACCCAAAAGCCAGTTTTATTATCAAAAATGAGGGCCATAAATTTAATAGTGTTAATGTTTTTAAACTTAACCACTACTGGGAAGTATTAAGATGTCACATTACAATAACTTCATCTCAGCATCTATAAGGTCATTTTTCACAGCTTGTGTCTGGTACTCAAATCTACCTGAAACAAAAACAGAAACTGCTGAAGAAACCAGCTGGTCTGGCAGCAGCTGTGAGAAGAAAGCAAAGTGAACATTTTGAGTCCAGTCACTCTTCATCTAAACTATTAGTAGCTGAGAAGAACTGATATTTATGCAGAAGCCAGGGGTTTGGCAGGGGGAGGGGGAGAAGGGGGTGGCGTGAGGGCAAGCAAGGAGGGGAGGGGTGAGCAGATAGTTGAAAACAGAGCCCAGAGAGATGGATATATGAAGGCAGTATGTAAACAAGGAGATAGCTTATAGCATGCCAGTAAAGAAGTGCTGAACAAGAGATAATAAGCATTAAGAGTGAGAAAATGGGTTAGCTGTGCTTAATGCAATTCATATCGTATGATATGGGCCTAGGAGTACATGTGAGATGGATGACTGTACTAATAGTAACCCATGTCATAACAGGACTGTACGAGAGGTAGGTAAACAAACCAGAAGGATAGAATCAGACACTAAAGTTATCGAACTCAATGTTGAGTTCTAGAAGCTGAAGAGACCCCAAGCAGAAATTGAGATGTTTTTTGAGCTTGATTTATGAGTAGTCATTACATTCTTGCATAGATACAAAAAGAGAAATTCTCTCAAAAAGAGAAAAGGAAAAAGCAGAAATGTGTAACACTTCCAATAATTTTCAAGAAATTACCACTGCTTGGATTTGCCAGCACTCAATTAGGAAATAGAAGCAACCCAAGTTTTGATTATCTGCTGCGACTGTAGCCTGGAGGTTCTAATCACAACTTTAATTGTTGTGGTTTATGTGAAGTTCAACTTGAGGATTAATGTTAAACATTCCCTGCCAGGGTAAGCTTTTGGGATACATTCTGGAACTCATACATATGATTTGTTTTCCATTAACTAAATTAATGCAAAATAGAATCCTACTGCGAAAGGAAGTGACTAGGATATTCAGGAATCAGTACTGGGGGGGTCTTCAAATATAACAGAAGCTCTTCTTCAATGGTCATAAATGAGTTGAGTAATTGCTAAAACTAAAATACAAAATTGCCCAAAAAATTGCATATCAGATAGCAAGTAATCAATGAGGTTTAATGTGACTGTTGTGAATTATAGAATGAGTACCTGTCTTGGTTACTTACGACTTGAAATGAATCACTGATTCTCATAAAGGCTCATGTTAAAACTGGAGAGAAGTTCCATCGGACATTTCATGCCCGGAAAAACAACGGACAAGTTGAAATAACGTACTGGCTTAAACAACTTGCAAAATAAAATACAACAAATAACAAAGGCACAGAAAACGTTATGTTGGAATGGCGCACATTCTAAATGCCATTCATAAATAATACATTTTTCTATGTTTGCTTTCAGTGACGGAGAATTAATAAGGGGATTAGAGTTTTAATTAGTACATTTATGCACCGATGGTTCATAATTGTTTACTGGCAGCTAAAATCTATTTACTTGTAATAAATAGTTTTTGTTAAATATATAAATCTAGCCGGTGCTTTCTGTCAAGCTTGAAAACAGGCAAATTTGGACATCTTGTGTGCTTTTCAAAGTCTCTAACTTTTGTGATGAGTTTGGAAAGAGCAAGGCTTGATTTCCAGTGTGCTATCCTTATGAGGTGTGGCACCTGTACGGAGGTAATGAGCTCCACCTGATGGTAGAAGCTGGTTAGTTCTGGACTTCAGCTGCTACCTATACCAAGCAATGTCTGCCATTACTTGGTGCCTGGTTAATTAAAAATTTATTCAGTTGGGTGAAATGATCACATTTATTGATAGTCTTCACATTTATCATGCATGTCTCTATGTTCTCACCTTCTGAAGTATCACCTGATAGAATTAGACTTCACAGTTTAAACTGCTCCCCCCGCCCCCAGAATACAAGTGGTTTATTGTAACAGCATTAACAATTGTTACATCAATTACCAAACTTAATCTCCTGTGGCAAGTTAATGGACATGTGTAAATTTGGCACATTCGTAAAATTTACATACTGGCTAAGAGGGAAATGGCTCTGGCTCTGCTTTCTTTTCACCTTCCCCTCAAGTTTGTCCTAATTATCAATGCTATCCCCAATAATGCAAAGAATGAAATAGATCAAAAGACAATGGTAATTATCAGCACATTTGTTAATTAAATTGTCCACTACCCTATAAGGGACAGGAGACAATATCTAGTCATCAAGATCTAATCTAATCTAATTTGTACCCTTATGCTCAAATACTGGATTCAAAACAACTGCATGACTGAAGCAAGTGCTGCTAAATTAGTTCTTTTCAAAAAAATTACAAACAGGTCTATCATATGTATTTGATTTAAAGTCATACAGATGCACACAAAAAAAACCCCAAAAACCCACAAGAACTGTTCCTAATTAATCCAAGTTAATCATTTTACAGTACTTACAATGAATAGATTTTTGGTTTGACCCTCATGTTGAGAAATGTTCCTGATCATTTTCATCAGTAGTGAATCTTTGAATTTGAAGGCTCGTTTCATTAACATTTTCAGGCCATTTCCTAAAAGGTATATTGATCACCATTAACCATATTGAGTCAATTTTCTCAGCAACATAATAAGATTAGACATATACCCACTTTACACTACTGATTAACTATGCTTCATGTCAATTATTTAATACTGCAAGTAAACAGAAATAACTACAACTCAAATCAAACAAATACAAATGTTAATCCATCAATTTAAAATTGGATGTGAATAAAAATAGAAGCTAACATGTAAACATTTTAAAAATACAAAATTACTTAAAATGGACTATAATATTTGTCTGTAAATGGAATTCCATACTGATTCCATCTGATAGTATCAAATCAGAAAATATCACAAACACAAAGTATACTGTGAAAAAATACATGGGGCTCCAGCATATTAAAGAAATACTAACAAGGTAAAGTTCAAGTTGCCCATAGATTACTTGTTCAAAAGGAGTCTATTACTGATGGCTGTACCCTCATGCAATATTATGACAGAAAGTGCTCTTGTATGTTTAAATATAATTCAAAGCAAAATGCACGATAAGCTCAAAGAAGGAAAGGTCAGAACCAGTAAGAGAATTCTAGGTTTTGGAGATGCAAGTAATATTTGCAATGCTGTTCTACATTTTGTGTGTTGTAGTTGATCCCAAGCTAAGTTTCCTACCACAAATCTGCATTATCACTAAGACTATCCAACAGCATCTTTGTCTCATCTGCTATTGAAACTCTCATCCATGTGTTATTTTCAGACCTGACCATTCCAATGTTTTATTGCCTTGTCTTCTTACTTCTCCCCTGCACAAACACTGGATTCAAGAGTGTTCCCATCCTTCAGGGGCACCCATCACTCAAAGTCTTTAATTAACACCTCTTATTCTCGTTTATAAATTTATTACAGGCGTCACCCCTTCCCACCTCTACAAACTTGTTCAACCAACAGCATCACATTCAAGCTCACTTTATTCATTAATACTAGGTTCCCATTCATTCATAACTCTTTACTAATCTGTTATTTACTATAACACTGTTTAATTCATTCATTCATAAAACCGTGGTTCTGTGGAATCCAAATTTTAAAACAACCCTTTCAAACCCATTACTGCATTTTCACACCTTATCAGCCCTTGATACAAGCACTGTTAACCTCTGAATAAGTGTAGCATACAGAACAATACCATCCCCATCAAGTTTTTACAATACATTATAATATTAATTCACCCTTATCAACCATCTCCAAGACCTGAATAGCTTAAGTACCTGTTAAATACCTTTTAACTGGGCCATTATCCCTTTAAGAAACTAACTGAAAAAACAAGGCTTCCATGAAACTGCATGAATGACTGAAACTCATACTGGCAAATAGTAAATAAATCCCACAATTTTTAACTTATATGAGCATATAGGCCTAACATTTTTATTAATATTTATTAATGTAAAAGACAAAAGGACTAACACCTAATTATGCAAGCAGACTGGACAAACATCCCATCAGAAGTAACATATGTTTTAACCCATTTCCTGTCTCCCATGACAGAAGCCCTTCAAACATTTATGTACTGTGGATTAAAAAAGTAACACCATAGTAATTAAATTTTAATATATATAAGAATAGTGTATAAAGGAGCTCTTGTAAGAACTGCATTTCAGGATTCTATTGCCACCTCGAACTTGTGCTGTGACTGCTGACAAAAAGAGGCTATTTTCACCACTCATTGATTCCGGTCGTTATTTGAACACGATCACACAATACCCATACAAAGAATATGTCCTTTGCAAACAAAGACTACTTATAAGCATTCTGCCTTTGTCAACTAAACAAAACCTAAGAGGACAATTGTGGGCGGCACAGTGGTTAGCATTGCTGTCTCACAGTGCCAGAGACCCCGGTTCAATTCCCGCTTTGGGCAACTGTTTGCAAACTGTGGAGTTTGCACATTCTCCCCGTGTCTGCGTGGGTTTCCTCCAGTTGCTCTGGTTTCTTCCCACAGTCCAAAGATGTGCAGGTCAGGTAAATTGGCCATGCTAAATTGCCCATGCTAAACTGCCCATAATGTTAGGTGCATTAGTTAAGGGTAAATATAGGGTAAGGGAACGGGTCTGGGTGGGTTACTCTTCGGAGGGTCAGTATGGACTTGTTGGGCCGAAGGGCCTGTTTCCATACTGTAGGGAATCTAATCTATTCCTTGTTGCATTCCCCCTTGACAAAACTGGTTTCAATTTGAATGAAAATAAGGGGTTAACAACATGCTCCCTCGTGTATTCTGTACAAGAGTTAATTTGCCAATCAACCAGTACTCTCCTCTTACTCACTATATGTACACACATTGCTGTTCCCTTTGATATATTGTAATTCTTGTAATTCTATCCTGATGACTGCAAAACCAAAATTCTGACAGCAGATTCTTTTTACAGTTAAAAAAGTAAAAAGAAAGATTTGCAGATTCCTAGTAAAATCTATTAGTCCATATCTCATCAGTTAAACTAACCGGAAGGGTTATACTCATATTATTGTACAACATCACAAATTTAAAATATTTTAAGCAATTAAAAGGCAGGGACAAGTTATACTTAAGTGACCCAAAGTCCTAAAACCTCAATGCACAGAAGGCTTCCGAAGGTGATACTGGAATGCAGATTGAATAATGAATTCTGCAGCTGAAGTCATTATCAGACAGAGAACTGCAGCCTAGAACATGTGATTCTGTTAGTTAAGAGTCACAAGACAAGTTGTTGCATTTTGTATCCGTGAACATTCGGTATTTTAATATCAAATGGAAACAAACTCATTTTCAATAAATTAAAATGTAACATTCCTTTAATGTCAAAAGTGTTTGGGAATACTAAAGGATCTTCTGAGCACTTAATAAGCCTTACTTGATATCATAGCTGAAAATGTATTGCTGGAAAAGCGCAGGTCAGGCAGCATCCAAGGAACAGAAGAATCAACGTTTCGGGCATGAGCCCTTCTTCAGGAAAGGGCTTCCTGAAGAAGGGCTCATGCCCGAAACATCGATTCTCCTGCTCCTTGGATGCTGCCTGACCTGCTGCGCTTTTCCAGCAATACATTTTCAGCTATGATCTCCAGCATCTGCAGTCCTCACTTTCTCCTTACTTGATATCATTAGATTAGATTACTTACATTAGATTAGATTACTTACAGTGTGGAAACAGGCCCTTTAGCCCAACAAGTCCACACCGACCCGCCGAAGCGCAATCCACCCATACCCCTACATTTACCCCTTACCTAACACTACGGGCAATTTAGCATGGCCAATTCACCTGACCTGCACATCTTTGGACTGTGGGAGGAAACCGGAGCACCCGGAGGAAACCCACGCAGACACGGGGAGAACGTGCAAACTCCACACAGTCAGTCGCCTGAGGCGGGAATTGAACCCGGGTCTCTAGCACTGTGAGGCAGCAGTGCTAACCACTGTGCCACCGTGCCGCCCATGTTTACATGAAAGTGACATGGTATCAAAGAATTGTCTCAATTATGAATCAAATCATAGTATTACAAGAATCAGCGATTTCTTTTGCGGGGGCAGGCTGACTGAGAGCTGTCCAAGTTATATTATCACTTCATCATTGGATTTTCCAAATATTTTCATTGTGGCACAATAGAAATGTAGTTGCACCTTCAATCTATTTCTCTCTAATATTACATATTTAAAAATCATAATTATAAATAAAAGTTGCAGAAGTAGAAACAAAATCTACGATTATACTCACTCCAACCGGAGTTCAAAAGTTAGGATTCTATCACACTAAGTATCAGATTTCAAATAACTACTTACCTTCACAGATCAGTTGTGCATTTCTTTTGTTGGAAGCTAGGTTAATACAAAAGGATATTAATTCCATATCAATGTGCTCCTCTGCACATTCAAACAACATCTTCATCAACTGGCAATAGAATAGCACAAAAACACATCAGTTTCTGCAATTACTCTTCAATGTTCAAACATTACTGCACCTGCTCAACTACTCACATATATTCACAGCTGTTTTCTTTTAAGAAATAAATCACGATTGGTATCATCTTTTCAGACAAACTGCAATTCTCCGTTACACTGTAGTTTGATAGCTATTCAAAATTAAGTTAAATTAACCTATCCATTGGGAAAACTGACATGGATAAATTAGCTGCCACTTCAAACTTGCCTGATATCACACCCCAACAATTTAAATAGAAAATACATCAGGGAATCCAACAAAATGAGAAACCAATTTAATCAGCAGATTAAGGTAAAATTTCTTTTTGAAGTCTCAATTAGTTGAACCATTAAATATCAACAAGTCATTGAAGTTTCATTCCTAATAAAATCATTGTTGAACTCGCAAGCATCACTGCATCCCTTTTCAAATTGGCTCTGAGGAATCCCTGTAAAAGCACGATGATTCATTTGAGTGGTACAGGATCAGCTTGCGAGTTGTAGATAAGACACATCTGACAACTTGACTGCCTGAATCATTCCAAGAAATCCAGTGGATAAGCTTTGTATGATGCTACGTCTCACAGAGCAGGAATATCCATGTTCAACACTAGCTTATCTCTCCACGCTTCAGGCTCTCTGCCTTTATTCCTGATGAAGGGCTTTTGCCCAAAACGTCGATTTCGAAGCTTTTCGGATGCTGCCTGAATTGCTGTGCTCTTCCAGCACCACTGATCCAGAACCAGGTCAATGCCAAGTTAAAGGATCTCCACACAATAAGAGTGCTGCAAATGGCATTAGCATGACTGCAAAAATGTACCCTTATGGAAGTTGAAAGAAGTATAATGAGACATGGCTTTGAGGCCTTCCATTGTTAAGTAACCTCATAATATATGTTGCCTGAGCTCATTTGTGAAAACTTTGCAATATTCTGTCAGAGTCAGAGGAGTCACACCTTAATAAGGGTAAGAGGTTTGAGGAGGAAAGAGAATAGAGAGCGAAAGGAAAATAGACTTTAAAAATGCAGTGTAATTATGTTTGAAAAATTAAGAGCAAATAGAATGAGTATTTAATAAAGTCACAATATTTTACAAAAAAATTACTTTCGATGCAAAATTTGACTGCCAGATTATGTACTTTGGAACAGAAGTCCATTTCAACATCAAATAGTGGGTATAGTTCAACTTACAAATGAGGTCAAATATGGCACAGCACTTACATTTCAATAATTACTACAAATCCAAGTCTGCGGCCGAAGTGTTGTTATAGTTTCAAAACTTCACTGCTTATTCAAAAATTAACAGCAGCCTCGTCACAGCACTGTTGATTATAGCTTCAGCAAGTATATCTCCCTTAAATGTGCTTACTGTCATCAGTAACATTTTTTTTGAAAAACCGGAAGGCATTTAGATGTTGAATCTAACTTGAAGAAGCGGTGGTATTCCTTCAGACAATTCCCATATTGAGTATCAGATACCATAGTCCCAGGCTAAAATCACTGCGTCTAGACTCTCTGGCACCTGCCTTCACTTATTTACCAGCAACCAGAGGCCTACTCTACACTCTCCACATCCACACACCTTCCCCTTAAACATCTTTGAATGATTACAGCAAAAAATTTGCTTTCCTCTAGAATCACTATCTTGACCAATGACGCCCAAACTCACTGTTTGATTCGATCAAGCTGCTTATGAAATTCGGCAGATAATGACTTCAAAGAGCAAAGGGCACTATATGAAAGGACCTCTGGCAGCATTCCATTAGTGCAGGGAAAAAATGAAAGATCAAAGGCTATTTATCAAAACAATAGCTTTTAAAAAGATTGTAAAGCAAGGAAGCAGAATGTTTCATGGTAAAACTGCTTTTACATTGCATCATTACATCAGTGAAAGCAACTGGTGAGACAGGAGGGGTTTGGAGTGGGTTTGGGGGTGGGTGGTAGTACCTGAGGAAGTTTGATGCATGATAAATAATGCTATTCTGACCTTTAATGAAAATAAGTTATCCAAAAGAACTGGGGAGCTGTAGCCATGGAAACTGGAGCCTGAAAACATTAACTAGGTGAGTAGGTAGGTGAATGACACCTGAATTTGAAATTTTATTTCTCTCAATGCATGACAGAGCAGTTTAACTGACACTAGGTAGATATGAATTGTATAAACCTTATACTTAATTAGCTACAACTACGTAAAACAAGCAATCTCATGGCCAGCCATATCTTCCATTTTTCATTATCACCAAGCAGTTGATAAAATCTTGGTGAGATCACACATAGAATACTGTGTATAGCACAAGTCTCCTTATTATGTATAAATGCAATGGAAACAGTTCAGAGAAAGCCCATGAGACAAATATCTAGAAAGGCTGAGCTTGTATTTACAGGAGCTTAGAACAGTAAGAAGCAACTTTACTTAAACATGTAAAATCTCAAGGAGTTTTGACAGGATGGATGTGGAAAGGAGAATCCAGAGGAGGGCTTTCTAATAGGTTGTTACCTCAGTCGGATCACCAGACAGGATTTTGGGGTCACGCTCCGAAGCAGCAATGGCTGCTGTAGAGCTCAGGCAGATTCCCTTTAAAACGCACACTTTTTTCCGCAGGTGGCCTGTCTAATCAACGCCTCATTGAGGCCTGATTCTTGCTGTTTGAAATGGTTGGTGCTCATTCTGTCAGCCTTCTCATCACCTGCCCCACACGATAGAACCCTTCCTATTCATGTACCCATCCAGATGCCTTTAAAATGCCGCCATTATACGAACCGTCACCACTTCCTTTGGTAGGTCATTGCATACATGTAACACCCTGTGTAAAAAAATTGTTCCTTAGGTCCCTTTCACATCTTTCTTCTCTCATCTTAAACCTATGCTCTCTCATTTTGGACTCCTCTGCCCTGGGAAAATTGTTCCTTATAATTTTATAAACTTCTAGAAAGTCAGTCCTCAGCCTCCAATGCTCCAGGGAAAATAGCTTCAGCCTATTCAGCATCTCCCTATTGTTCAAACCCTACAACCCCGGCAGCATCTGTCAATCTTTCCTGAACCCTTTCAACTTTAATAACATCTTTCCTATAGCAGGGAAACCAGAATTGTTTGCAGAACTCCAAATGTGACATAACCAATGTCCTGTACAGCCACAACATGACATCCCAATTCCTATACTCAATGCATTGACCAATAAAGGCAAGCCTACTAAATGCCTTCTTCACTACCCTATCTACCTGTGATTCCACTTGCAAGTAACAATGAACCTCCACTCCAAGGTCTCTTTGTTCGGCAAAACTCCCCAAGACCCGACCATTAAGTGTATACATCCTGCCCTGACTTGCCTTACCAAAATGCAACAATTTCAACAACGATTGAAAAATCAGTCTACAGAGGAACCTCAATTATCCAAAGATGATCTCAAGGTCCTGATAGAAACATTATGTCGGAGATGTTTTTCCAACACTTATCGCGTCTGTTGTTTGCAGTGATTAAAAGTGAACTCGGCTTACTGAAATGCTGCTGAGAACAGTTCTGGACATCGATGGGAGCCCAGGCACTGTCTCCAAATGACTGGAGAGCAAAGGTGGAACCTGTCAACAAGTTGCAGTAAAACGTTGCGTGTGTGTGTACTATTTGGACACGGACACACACACACACACACACACACACACACACACACACACACACACACACACACACACACACACACACACGCAGCAGCAGTTTTATTGTTGGTGTCCGGACCAGCTGCCCGGTGTGGGGAGCACAGCGGCTGGGTCAGAGTCGGGTTGGAAATGGGGGCGGAGGTGCGGTGTTGTGGGCGGGCGGGGGGCAGGGTTGGAGACAGACAGGGGGCAGTGTTGGATGGGGTTGGGGACAGGTGGAAGGGAATTTGATGGAGTTGGGGGGTGGGCAGATGAGGGGCAGTTCTGGACGGTGTTGGGGGGAAGACGGGGGGACAACGTGGAGGCGGATGGGGTGGCGGTGTTGGATGGGGTGAGGGGATGGCAGGGGTGGGGTGGACAGGGGGCGGTGTTGGACAGGGTTGGGGGGGTGGGCGGGGTGCAGAAAGGGGTGGGGTGGGGGCAGAACTGGGGGCAGTGTCGCACCGTAGGGGTTGGGGGGGTGCTCACAGGCGGTGCGCTACTGCCTTATCGCATGAGCGGGGAGCAGACATAACAGAAAACTCCGAGCCCCAGAGGAAAGGCATTGAATCAATTAACTGAATAATCAAATAGTGCCCGCCAATCTCATTCAGATAATTGAGGTTCCTTTGTATTTACATTGAGATAAGTAAATTAACAAACTATAATAATTGAACACAATAACACAGTAAACTTTGTGGTATTATTTGTGGCATATCATTTTTGCCTGTTAATCAAGTGTGCCTATTCATAAGATGCCGGCTAAAAAACAAAATTTTCTGATTAGGAGAAATATGGGTCCAACACCAACCTCTGGGAAATTCTGCAACAAATTTCAGCCCAAGGAAAAATCATTGATCATTATACCCTGTTTCCTATCACTCAGTCAATTTATATCCACAGAGAAGTTAACGGTTTCCCTCTCTCCATTGATGCTGCCAAATCTGCTGTTTGTAAAGCTTTTAAAAAAAATTAGACCAGTCAGTCTTTTAGGAACAGGGACCTAATCCAGAATGTATCAGAGAGCAGACACTCCTAACATGCTAGTGGCAAGTTGTGAATGTGCTGTGGGGTTTATGACTATGAGAATAACTGTTCAAGGCCATGAACTTGTTTTTATTTAGGATAATCAGGGATTGATTTTGCTTTATGAAACGCAAAGATTCAAAATTTTTGACTAGGTTTGATGAAAATCTAAAGGCGGTCAGAAGCACAATATAGTTTCTCTCCTTACAGGAACATAGGACAATGCAGGGAATAAGTTACTTGTAGAATGTTAGTTTATGCAACTGCCAAACCAGAAACGTTCGTTTAAAATTTGTAGAATATTAAAACACTGACAAAGTTTAAGCTTTGATTCTGAGAGTATTCATATTAAACTTCACAGCTCACAGGAAAGAGCTGAGAACAATCAGTTGTGTGGAACTTAAGAATTTGAGATAGATTAATATTTTCTCTGGATGTGAAACTGGAGTGATGGTGCTGTAGAAGAACTGAGATGTTGGATCAGTGCCTTAAGATCTTTGAAACTTTGTTTAGATTGGTTTATGCTTTCTAAAAGAAATTCTGTTTTTATTGTTGATGAAAATCTGCACCCTAGTATGCTTTTGAACACAACATTAAATAACAAAATAACATTTTTTGCTTAATAACATATCAAGCCAGGTTTGATTCTGGAATCTGACTTGTTCCAGAAGTAACACCAGCTGAATCTTTAGAAAGTAGATTGGAAGAAACACAGAAATCATTCACACAATGTATGAATATATTTACCTCCTGATGAAGGACTTTTGCCCAAAACGTCGATTTCCCTGCTCCTTGAATGCTGCCTGACCTGTTGTGCTTTTCCAGCACCACTCTATTCTTGACACTAATCTCCAGCATCTGCAGTCCTCACTTTCACCTATATTTCCCTTCAGTCATATTTTTGAAATGATCTGGTATATATTTTAATAGTACTATTTTCAATTGTCCATTGGTTAAAAGTATTAAACCTAAGGTTCATTTAGTTGGTTTTATGGTCAAGAAGCTATTTTTACCTGTGGAATACAATCTGTATACGCAAACATTGATTTGAAGCGATCATCCATGGTGACGTGGTACAGAATACACATCACTATTTGTCGATGGCTTTCAATTCCTGGGAAAGAAAAGAAATACAATGATGTTGTCAACTGTATCAAAACCTCAGGCATTTCCCCCTTGCAAATACTTTCCAAGATAAACTTCAAAGAACTTGAAAAACCTCTGAAAAGTTTATATCTCAACTCCTGTGCTCTTAGCACAGTTTCGCTTCATGTAGCATCCAGTTCGAGACATCCCACAAAGATTTCATGGCTGCTATTTGGTTCATGATTAGATGTCATAAAGAGATTACGTCTACATATACTCATTACGTGGAGGTGCCGGTTTTGGACTGGAGTGGACAAAGTTAAAAATCTCAAAACACCAGGTTATAGTCCAACAGGTTTAATTCAAATTACTAGCTTTCGCAGCACTGCTCCTTCATCATGTAGCTGTGGAGCAGGGTCATAGACACAGAATTTATAGCAAAAGTTCATAGTGTCATGCAACTGAAGCGATATATTGAACAAACCTAGATTGCTGTCAAGTCTTTCATCTTTTAGAATGGGTTTCAGGTTTTGGTTCATTAATATGTAAATCACAGAATTTCTTTCAAGTCACATTCTCAAAATAACTTAAGTTTTTATTTTAAGAAAGTGACATCTCAGCTCAGACAATGCATTGGAGCTGTGAGGTTAGATTCTGTCTGTATCCCAATCATAAATTAGATTGGTTCTCTTTCCAAAATAGGAATTTACAAACTGTTAAATGAATTGACTGCCTGCAGATGTGTGCTTTTTGAGCAAAATAGAATGTATCTGCAAATACAAATTCACCCCATAGACGTGTGTGTGTGTTTAGGGGGAGAGTGCATGTATGTGAGTACGTTTGAGTGCTTGGTAGAATGTGGCATAGTACAAGCCTGTGAGGCGGTGTGTGTGGGTACGAGTGGAGTGGGAGGTTTGGTACCCACAAGGATATCTTCAACCAGGAAACTGGATTCATGTCACACTACCGGTGACCCCAATAAACTATACACTCACAAACACACACACACACTTACTCGCACTCACGCAGACCTTCTCTCATACACATGCTCTCTTATACACACATATACACCCAGATACTCTCACCCACGCACACGCCCTTCACAGGCTTATACTCCATCACAGACACACACAACCATGAACGCACAAATGCATACTCCCATGTGCGCGCACACACACACACAGTCTCTCATGCACACACACACACACAAAGTCTATTGGGCAAATTTGCATTTGCAGATACATTCTATTTTGTTCAAAAAGCACACACACATACACATACAATCTGTGGGCAGTCAATTTTTTTTATAATCCATGTGACATTTTATACACTCTGGAAAGAGAACCAGTCTGACTCAAGATTCTGATAAAGACAGACTATAACCTCACACCTTTAATGTACTGTCTGAACTCCGAGGTGTCAGCTTTCTTTCATAAAACCTTAAGGTATCTCGGGAATGGGATTTAAAAGTAGTTCTGGAATTTACAGATTAATGAATTGAAACCTGCAACCCATTCTAAAAGATGAAAGACTAGGCTTGTTCAATATATTGTTTTAGTTGCATGACACTATAATCTTTTGCTATAAATTCTGTCTTTTGATCCTGCTCCACAACTACCTGAAGGAGCAGTGCTCCAAAAGCTAGTAGTTACCAAATAAACCTGTTGGACCATAACTTGGTGGTGTGTGATTTTTAACTCTATACTCATTACTACAGACTCAATCTAGTCTGTTGTCTACCTCAAGGATGATGCATTCTCCGTGTTTGTGTTGTGTAAACAAGAATATTATGCCTTAGCAGTCCGGTGTTCAGTTCTTGACTCAGAATCTGAGGAATAATATACTTGCTTTCAAGAGGATGCAGGACAAATGCATCAGAATTTTAAAATGGTTAAATGATGAGGAATACATGTACAAAGAAAGCATGTATTCTCGAGTACTGGAAATCAATTAGGTCTTCTAATTGAAGTGCTTAAGGATTCAAAAGACAAATAAAAACTCATTTGATAGGAGAATCCAGAACAATATGATTTTACCTTCAAATTAGAGTTGGGTTATTCACAGGTGATGTCAGAATGCACTTGTTCAAATAACAGAGTGAAAATTTGAGAATTCTATCTGTCCATCCTTGGCCCAATTTCAACAAGTCTCACCACATATCCAAAAGAAGAGTTGCCAAGGCCAAGACAGTTGAAAATTCCAGAAGAGATACTGACAAGATTTTTGTTCGGCAAGACAATTGAAGAACACTGAATAAAAGCAAATGATCTAAGCAAATAATGGAACAATTGGTCTACTCACCAACACAATAACTCCTATTTATTATAATAACACAATAAAACACATCAAGAGCTTCACAGGTTTATTATAAAAATGTGAGCCACGTGAGGAGATCTAAGGTCAGATAACCAAATGGATGGTCATAAAGAGTGAAAAAAGGAGAAGCAGAGACCAAGAGACACAAGTTACATTCTAGGTAACTAAAGGATATACACACCAATAATGGAGTGATGAAAATCAAGGATGTTCAAGAGGCCAAGACTACAGCGCAGACATCATGGAGGGTTTGGGACTGGAAAAGATGACAAGAGGTAGAGAGGCATAGTAACAAACAATGGGTTGAAAATAAGAACGAGAACCTTAAAATTCAGAAACAAAGATACATCAGCAAGTACGGAGTGACAGAATGGAAACTGGTGCTTGTCAAGACAGACAGTTTACAGTGGATAAAATGCAATAGACCAAGCAAGAGTGTATTGAAAAGGTCATCATGAAGGAGTGAAAGAAGATTTCAGCAGGAAATGCAGAGATAGGAGCAAAGTCAGACAATACTAGAAAGGTGAAAACAGATTGTACTGGTGCAAAACTTACATCGGGGGATCAACTACATGGGGTCAAATATGATACTAAATTTGCAAATGCAGCAGACACATCCCTATATTTCTCTCAATCAAATACATGTCTGGCCTTTCAATAAGAAATGTCTGCCTGTTTTCAGTTTTATACTTTATTTTAGTCCGTGTATGTTGCATTACAAAACTTGCACTTGTCCTTTCAAGCAGCATTTTGTTTGGTAACAGTGAAGTAAATTACCTACAATTTCAGATTCATGGGGTCTCTGCTTACAGTCATTTTGTTTTATAAATAACTGCAATAACTCACTGTGATAACACTTGATCTTATTTAACATATCCAAAGGAAATCAGTGCTATTTCCTAAAATGACAACCACCTGATGAAGAAGCAGCGCTCTGAAAGCTAGTGCTTCCAAATAAGC
Source organism: Chiloscyllium plagiosum (assembly GCF_037043375.1). Taxonomy (NCBI): domain Eukaryota; kingdom Metazoa; phylum Chordata; class Chondrichthyes; order Orectolobiformes; family Hemiscylliidae; genus Chiloscyllium; species Chiloscyllium plagiosum. The sequence continues at coordinate 65,481,719 of NW_028270147.1, read as the reverse complement.
TTGTTGGACTATAACCTGGTGTTGTGTGATTTTTAACTTTGTACATCCCAGTCCAACACCAGCACCTCCAATCCTAAAAATGGTAATCTGCATGTAGGTTATTAAGTATACAGATGGGTACATAATGGCCAGATTTCACAGTCAGTAGTAATGGTACTTGCCCCAGCTTAAAAAAAATGTCTCGTCACAAAGATTTACGATCTCTGCAGCATGGATTTTTTTCCCCTTTTTCTGGTGTCTGTTTGAATCTAGGGTCAATCCAAAGGTATTACCAACTATCTAACAGCAGTAAAGTCATCAAGCAGAGTAAGCAGCATTTCACACACAACAAACCAGGAAGGCAGGCTGCAAATCATGTAATTACCACCTCTAGGCGACTCAAAAAGTGCACATGCACCATAGGCATGGCGATATTCATGAAAAAAAAGAAAGCAGCCGACTTCAGAGTGATTGGCTGAAGGGTAATTATTGAACAAGATGCTGCAACAAAAGTCTGGCTCTTCAGAAAACCTTACTGAATCATTTATATACTTCATAGGTAGCAAGCCATCTGTTAGGTAGCACCCTAGAAGCACTTCTTTAGTAATTCACGAACGGATGCCCAAGATCACTGCTCAAATTCAATGGACGGGAACCCCCAACATTCTGTCTCAAAGATAAGCATACCACCAAGTGAATGCACTAGTAGAGGGGAAGAGTCAGGTGCACCCCTTTTCACATGAATATACCTTTGGTCACCTTCTACTTTGCAGAACTGGGGTTTATTCAGAAGAATGGTAAAGCAAAAGGTCATGCTTGTAATCATTACTTTTGCTTGAGGAAAAGGATTGGTTGAAAAATAACAGAAGCTGCAACGTTACATTTGAACTTCCTGATGTCACAGCCTGCTGACACCACTGGCACATGTGCAGGGCCATTTTGGCATTCACAGCAAATATACCAGAAGGAAAATATAATTAATTTTTAATAAATTAATTTAAACATTTTATAGAGATTTAAACATAGATCTGGAACATTAACATGGATTTTCTTAAAATTCATTTATGGGATGTCGGTGTCTCTGGCTCAGTCAACATTCATTTTTTATCTTGATATTATCCTCAAGAAAGTGGAGTTCCCTTCTTGAACTGCTGCAGTCCTTGAGATATAGGTACATACACATAGCTATTAAAGGGGTTCCAAGAGTTTGATCCAATGAGAATAAAGGAATAGCAATATAATTCAAAATCAGTGAGATGCACAACTTGGAGTGGTAAACTGTAGGTGCCTCTGCTCATATGCATATCTTATCTTTGTAAGTAGTAAAGGTCACAGGTTTCGATGGTGGCACCTAAAGAGTCTTGGTGAGTTGCTGCAATGTTTCTTGTAGATGACATTGCTGCCACTATGTCGGTGGTGAAGGGAATAAATGTTGCAGGTAGTGGGAACCTGAGAGGGAAAGCAGAACCAAAGGATGTAAAGCTAGGAAAAAATGTTGAAGAGAATCAAGGAAAAACAGACAACTGATGAACCAATAGCAAGCATCAAAAAGGACCAAAATGGAGAATAATTGGTTCGGTGTATGCTAATTGGCATAACAGATTCATTTCTGCACCAGGAAACTGATGCCACACATGGACTTGAGATTTGTGCAGCCAAAAAAAATCAGAAGGAACATTCATCAAGATGTAGAATCAATTTGGTTCAAAATAGAAAGGAAAAGGAAACATTAATGGGAGTTGCTTATAGAACACAAAACTGTAGTAAAGTTAGGCACACTGTAAGCCAGGAAATTAGAAATGCCTGTAATGTGGGTAATCTAGTAAGAAGAGGTGACTCTGATTTCCATTTGACTAGATTACCATGTCAGCATTAGTGCTGTGGAGGATAAATTCCTGGAGCGTTTACCAGATGGGATTTGAAAGAGTATGTTGAGGAGCCAACTTTAATTACCTTGTGGTTTGAAAATTAATGCCAATAATATGATAGAACTTTACATTAAGTTTGAATGTGACATTGTTCATTCTGAAACTAGGGTCTTAATTTAGTAAAGAAAACAACAAGGGATGAAATGACCACGTTAAAGAGTGAGAAAGTACCATTGAAAGATTGGATGATAGATTGGCGATGGTTAGTATTTAAATAAACACTTCAAGGTCCATAACAAATATTCATTTCTGTAAGACACAAACACCCAGAGGCAAAGGTGAATTAACTGCAGTTAACAAAAATAGTTCAAAAGGAACAAAATCAAACATTGCTGGACAAACTGGGCAGGAAAAGCTGTGAAGTTGTGAAGAAGGGGTGCTCTGTTAAATTCTGTTTTCTCTCCACAGATGCTGCCAGACCTGAAGTTTTTCCAGCAATTTCCAGTTTTGATTTATTTCCAGCATATGCAGTTCTTCAGTTTTTTTTGTTTAGAAGATCAATGTAAGTGGCTTATAAGAATGCCAGTGATAAGTCTGAGAAATGACAGCAATTTAGATCTCAGTAAAGGAGGGCCAAGAAGTTGATAAGGAAGGGAAAGAGATTATATTCCTTACTAGTTTGCATTCCATAAAGGCAGAATGCAAAAGTTTCTAATACTACGTGAAGGGAAAAACATTTATCAAGGATACATGTCAATCCATTACAGGTGAAGACAGGCAAGTTTGTATTGAAGAGAAACGACAGAGAAACTAAACAATTACTTTGCGCCTGGCTTTGCGACGCAATCGATTTATGTACATTAATATCATTTATTTTGAACTAGTGACATGTGGGTTAAGGTCTGTGTAGGATCAACCATTAACTTATTGGCCTTTCTGGAGTGTGATTTTGAAACAATATGCATGGAAGTGCAATTCCTGGAGTGATAATGACAATTAGTTTGCACTGTAAGAGTTCTCCAATTGAATGGAATAAAAATTCTCTACATCGGAGTACTGTGGAAATTCAATCAACAAGCAATTCAATCAAGAAACAGAAAATTTCTAGAGACCAATGACATTGAGGGCAATATGCCCTCCAAACCACCCCAAGAGTCCACACAGCAGCTGACATGCTAATGCCATTGTAACACTGAATTCTGGTTCCAGAAGTCACTGCAGCACATGGGTATTCGAGGTCTGCACAGAAGAGATTAACAGGAACACCATTTAAGTGATAATGGTGATATTGCAGGAAAATTACATCAAGATGATGATCAACAATGGTCTTGAAAAGGTGATCCACTAGGACTGATGGACAATTCCTATATGGTGAATGAGATGCCAAATGGGCTACCTTTTTTGGATATTGTTGAACTTCTTGATTGCTACTAGAGCTGCACTCATTCAGGCAAGTGGAGGGTATTTTGCTATGTTCCTGACTTGTGCTTTCTTGATGATGGGCAGGCAATAAGGAGAAAAGTAAGAAGTTACCGCAGAATTACAAGCTCCCGACTTGCTTTTGCAGCCACTGTATTTACATGGCTTGTCAAGTTCAATTTCTGATCAATGGTAATTTCCAGGTTGTTGATAGTTGGGAGTTCAGTGATGGTAGTGACATTAAATATCAAGCAGAGATGGTTTGATTCTCTCTTATTTGAGATGGTCATCAGCTGGCACTCATGTGGCGCAAATGTTACTCACCAATTAGTCACCCAGGTTTTGCTACACTTGTGCAGGGGCTGCCTGAGCATCTGAGAAGCCACAAATAATGCTGAACAGGGTACAATCAGTAAACATCCCTTATGACTTCTGATCTTATGATGTAAGATAAATAATGAAGCAGCTGAAGCGAGTGAAAACAAAAAGTGCGGTGGGCCAGGCAGCATCCATGGACAGAAAGCAAGCTAACGTTGAGTCCAGATTACTCTACATCACAGCTGACGTGAAGTGTGGAGGGGACAGCATTTATTCAATACTTTGGGTGGGGGAGGGGGAGGTGGTGGAGGAGTGTTGGGGGTAGAAAGGATGTTGATAGCTCAGATTAAGTGATCAGAATGTGCCTGTCAGAGGGAGGAGCAAAAACTGAAGCTAGTAGCAATTTTGAACATAATACACCAAAAGAGTTACATTTCACTTGATAAAGTGCAATATTTTCAAGGCTTTTTAAGAGAAAAATATAGCAAAAGCTTTGGAAAAGCAGTTTTGCATCAGTACAGTGATATCCATTTGCAATCTGAGAGCTTCAACAACACGCATTTATATCAGTGCAGAATCATAGACTGCTTCCAAATTTCTGTGGTTAACTGAATGCACTGGCTTGACAAAGTTCTTAATAGTTTCAGAGGAGCAAGCAGTTGTACTACAATGACTACCATCAGATCTGCTCAATGTGTAGAAAATATTTAACCAGTGTTTACCAGCTAACTGCATTTAGTTTCAACTTGGCCCATCTCAAGTGTGTTAAAAATCTGTAGAAAAACAGAGTTTCCAATGAGGAAGGTACTAATGATTTTTATCAAATGGTATGTTGAGTACAAAGCCATTCAGAACGAGACATTTCAAAATGACATCAAAAATGCCATTGTTTGAATTCAGTCTCATGTTATTCGCAAGCCACCTTCTGCCAACAATATGCCAAGTTGGAATGTGTTCCATATCATGATGCACAAGAATAGGTGAACTTTAGATACATTTGTTATAATATATAAACAGCAGTGATTCCACCTGAAGAACTGAAAGAAGAAATGATTAGATTAGATTAGATTCCCTACAGTGTGGAAACAGGCCCTTTGGCCCAACCAGTCCACACAGACCGTCCGAAGAGCAACCCACCCAGACCCATTTCTCCTCTGACTAACGTATTATGAACAATTTAGCATGGCCAATCCATCTGCCCTGCACATCTTTGGACTGTGGGAGGAAACCGGAGCACCCGGAGGAAACCAAAGCAGACACGGGGAGAATGTGCAAACTCCACACAGACAGTCACCCAAGGCTGGAATCGAACCTGTCGCTGTGAGGCAGCAGTGCTAACCACTGAGCCATCGTGCCACACCTGCTAGAATACTAGAAAAAAAATTGAGTTTGACATTAGGAAGTTTTAGAACATATGAAACAAGAAGAATATTTATTAAAACCATCACACATTTCCAGTTACAGTAGTTTTCTTTGTCCTGGCTCTTGCAGTTTAATTCAGGCACTGATGATATCACACTTTTGAGCAAGTAGGTTAGAGCTATGTACTCCACATTGCAAATAAACATCACAAGTACTGTGGCTGAGTGTTCATGCAACTTCTTTTCAGTCCAAATATTTTTGACACATGAAACATCAACTTAATCAATCCAAAATGTTCCATCAGACAAATACTTAGCAAATATTCAATAACTGTCCCTGACTCGGGACTGGAAAAAGTATAAATACTGCTAAAATGCTACAAATGCAATATCATGAATGAATTTTCTACATCTCATTCAAAACGTTAACATTTTGCCTTTATGTCAGCATCTTAAAACAAGTGCAATCACATCAGATTTCATTTTGCATCCTGATAAATCTGAAATCATTATTGCAGGTTGTATCTTGCATTCTACAGTAAATGAATAAAGTTGAAGAATTCCTAATAATTTTCTAAAAGCTAATTATCTCTAAGAATTAAGCAAATAGCTACGATAGGGAGATTTACAAAATTATGAGGGGCATGGATAGAATAAATAGGCAAAGTCTTTTCCCTGGGATCGGGGAGTCCAGAACTAGAGGGCATAGGTTTAGGGTGAGAGGGAAAAGATATAAAAGAGACCCAAGGGGCAACTTTTTCACGCAGAGGGTGGTGCGTGTATGGAATGAGCTGCCAGAGGATGTGGTGGAGGCTGGTACAATTGCAACATTTAAGAGGCATTTGGATGGGTATATGAATAGGAAGGGTTTGGAGGGATATGGGCCGGGTGCTGGCAGGTGGGACTAGATTGGGTTGGGATATCTGGCCGGCGTGGACAGATTGGACCGAAGGGTCTGTTTCCATGCTGTACATCTCTATGACTCTCTGAACTATAAAGTTTAATTTAATGTTATTAAAATACAAAAGGCAACACTATTTAAATCTGTAAATGATGCTTCCAATATTCATAAAACAACTTGCCCTTGTATATTGTCTTTTAATATAGAAAAATCACAAAATACTAGAATCATAGAATCCCCACAGTGCAGATAAAGGCCATTTGACCCATCAAGTCTGCACCGATCCTCTGAAGAGCATCCCACCCTGTTGGTAGACCCACAATACCTTTAGGAAGGGAGTTCTATGATTTTGACCCAGTAACACTGCAGGAACACTACGTGCTAGGGGTTAAAATGTCAACGGAGCCTTTGCAAGTTGCTCTAATGCATTTTGTCGATGGCACATAATGCTCTCACTGGATGTCGGTGATGGGGGAACCACTGATTGAATGAGGTAGAATTGTAGAAAGGTTAGGCACAGTGAAAGTCAATTTGACCCATCTTACCTGCATTAGTTAATTGAGTAAAATTCCTCCAGCTGCCTCATTGGGATTTAACCTTTATCTCTGGAGTAATGATTCAATAACATCACCACAATGCTTCTTGAGCGTCACTGTACTGCATTTATTGATGTAAGTAGACAATATTCCAAAGTTTCTTCATTGTGCTTTGTAGATGGTGGACAGCTTTGGAAACTCAGGGTATGAGTTAAATACCACAAGCTTCTCAACTTTGGCCTGCTCTTGTAAATATAGTGTTTATTGTTCAGTCTGATCCAGTTAAGTTTCTGGTCAGTGCTAACCACCCCAAGATGCTGGGGGATTTATTAATGCTATGAATGTCATGGGAAGGTGGTCAGGTATGGTCATTTCTGGGCACTTATTTGGAACAAATATGTTACTTGCCATTCGATCAGCTGAATCCTCAAATTTACCCAGGTCTTGCGAGTTTTACAAGGGCTGCTACATTATCTGGAATTATATTATGGAACTGAACATTATGCATTGATTAGCAAACATCTCTAGTTCTGAGTTTATTATGGATGGAAAATTATTAAAGAAGATCATCCAGTCTAGGACAGAGGACAAAAGACAAAATTCTTTTTTGACATTGTTTGAGATTTGAGTGATAAATTTTCATTCTCACCCAGTCTTTTAATAGGTGATGCTGTTGTATAATAACAATACCATCTGTATGTGTATTAACATATGGGTTATCTGGACTCAAAGAAGCAAAATTAAAATTAATCAATATCCTCAATCATCAACTCTGGATTAAAGCCATATCACAAGGAAAGCATTAATTTTCTAGACATCAATACATTTGAATTAATAAAAGATAAAAGAAACATGTTAACAAACTTTATTTCCCAAAATAACTGAAAGGAACATTACATACAAAAAGTAACCACCCTAAACAGACCTCCCAAAATTTGAGAGGTCACATCTAATGCTCATCCATCCTATATGCACAAAGCTGGAACATTTTAACCAGATACAACCCTACTGCTACAGTTTGTGTCTCATACTCAGATTTACATTTAACAATTGGCAGCGTTCATTACTGTGGATCCACTACATTTTACCCTAACTGTTGTAGCAATGTGGTTGACTCTCAACTGCCCTCAAATGGCCAAGCAAGCCAGTCAGTCGTACCAATCACTACAAGTCTCAAGGAAATGAAGTTAGATGGATCACTCGCATCGACCTAGGTATTGGAAAAGATAACGACAGAAACAGCCTGTAGACCCTGCAAAGTTCTCCTTACAAATATCTGGGGGCTAGTGCCAAAATTGGGAGAGCAGTCTAACAGACTCGTCAAGCAACAGTCTGACATAGTCATATTCGCAGAAACATACCTGACAGACAATGTCCCACCATCACTATTCTTGGATATGTCCTGTCCCTCCAGCAAGACAGACCAAGAAGAGGTGGTGGCACAGTTGGATACAATCGTGAGGGTGTGGCCCTAGGAGTTCTCAACATTTAATCTGGACCCTATGAAGTCTCATGGCTTCAGGTTAAACATGGGCAAGGAAACCTCCTGCTAATTATCATGAATCATCCACCCTCAGCTGATGAAATGGTACTCCTCCATGTCAAACAGCACCTAGAGGAAGCACTGAGGCAAGGGCACAGAACATATTCTCGGTGGGGAATTTCAATGTCCACCAAAAGTGGCTTGGCAGCAGTACTACTGATTGAGCTGGTTGGGTCATAAAGGACAGAGCTAGACTGGGTCTGCGGCAGGTGATGGGGAACCAACAAATGGGAAAAACATACATGACCTCATCCTGACCAATCTGCCAGCTGCAGTTGCATTTGTCCATGACAGTATCGATAAGTGTGGCCACTGCCCTGCCTTGTGGAGATGACGTCCTATCTTCAAGTTGAGAATAACCGCCATTGTGTTGCTTGACATCATCATTTTGCTAAATGGGATAGACTTCGAATAGATCTAACAAATCAAGACTGGACATCCATGAGGCGGTGTGGGCCATCAACAGTAGAATTGCACTCCAGCACAATCTGTAACCTCATGGCCTGGCATAACCCCAACTCAACCATTACCATCAAGTCAGGGGATCAAACTTGGTTCAATGGAGTGTGCAGGAGGGCATGCGAGGAGCAACACCAGGCATACCTGAGTAACACCACAAAACAGCGGAACAGAATTTAGGCCATTCTGCCCATCGAGTCTGCTCCACTATTCAATCATAGCTGATATGTTTCTCAACTCCATTCTCCCACTTTCTCTCTGTAGCCCTTGATACTCAAGGACCTATCTATGACCTGGCCTCCACAGCCTTCTGTGGCAGTGAATTCCATAGATTCACATTCTCTAACTGAAGAAGTTTTTCCCTTATTGCCATTCTAAAAGATCTTCCCTTCACTCTAAGTCTGTGCCCTCGGGTCCTAGTCTCTCTTACCAATGGAAAGATTTTCACAACATCTACTCTGTCCATCCATTCAGTATTCTGTAAGTTTCAATTAGATTTCCCCCCCCCCCCCCCATCCTTCTAAATTCCATTGAGTACAAACCCAGAGTCCTCAAACTTTCCTCATATGTTAAGCTTTTCATTCCCAGGACCATTCTCATGAACCTCCTCCAAACCCGCTCCAGGGCCAATACATCTTTCCAGAGATATGGGACCCAAAACTGTGCACAATACTCCAAATGTGGTCTGACCAGAGCCTGATAGAGTCTCAAAAGTACATCTTTTATGTTCAAGTTCGCTCCAAATAAATGCCAACTTTGCATTTCTCTTCCTAACTACTGACTCAACCTCCAAGTTTACCTTGTGAATTTTCTCCCCATTTAGAAAATAGTCCTGCCCCTATTCTTCTGACCAAAGTGCAAGACCTCAGACTTTCCCACACTGTATTCCATGTGCCACTTCCTTCACTGCGTAGTTGCGCTCCAGCGCAGCCTCGCTTAATAGAAAATCCCTTAAAATAAACAATAGCACCTATGGGAAAAGTGGGGTTAGCAGCAAGCCATCAAAACGTATCACTCACAACCGCTCAGAAATCACCCAATAGTCTAACGCAAAGTATAGAACAGGCTGAGTGAAGGTTAAAATCATATTTCTTAACAAAACAAAAGTAAATTTAACGCAGTACAGATGCTCTCTGTACAGTACCTTTCACAAAAAGCTGCTCTATCAGCAATTCACATTAGCACAACAGTATGGACATCGACGCAGGTGAAGAATGAAGCACGCGAACCGACCCCACTGGAATCGCGCCATTGTCAATGGAGGTAAGCCTGCTCAAAAATACTGTTCACTAATTTCAGTAATGTTCTAGCCAAATTGCATTGCCAAAATGCATGTTATCCCATAACTACCTACATTCAGAAATCTCATCCTTCACAATGAACTCTAAAACCTTAACCACGACTAAGGTTAGGTGAATTGGCCTGTAACTTGCCATCTTTTGCCTTACTACCTTTTTAAACAGGAGTGTAACGTTCATAATTTTCCAATGTTCTGCAACCCTCCACAACTCTAGCAATTCCTGAAGGATCACCCCCAACACATCCACTATCTCTTCAATTATCTCCATTAGAACAGTGGGGTGTAGGCCAGGTGATTCATCGACCTTCAGATGATTCAGTTTTTCTAGCACCTTCTCCTTGGTGATGGCCACCGCACTCAGCTCTGCCCCTCACTCACTTGAATTTTGGGATATTACTTGGGTCTTCCACCATGAAGACTGATGCAAAGTAATTATTCAGTTCCTCAGGCATTTCCTTGTTCCCTACTACTATAGCTCCAGTGTCATTTTCCAACAGTCCAACATCCACTCTTTCCTCTCTTTTGCCCTTTATATCAAAAGAACTTCTTATAGTCTTCATTTATGTTTTTGGCTAGCTTATCCTCATATTTAATCTTCTCCCGGTTTCTTTTTGTGTTACCCTCTGTTGGTCTTTAAGTTTCCCAATCCTCTTCACCACATTACCTGCCTTCCCTTTTGATTTCATGCTGTTCCTAACTTAGAGTCTGCCATGCTTGCCTCATCGTCCTTGTACCATGCTTCTTTCTCCTAGGATAATTTTTTGTTGTGTCTCCTGAAATACTCTCAAACTCCTACCATTGCTGTTCCACTGTCTTTCCTGCTAGGCTACTCTCTCAGTCAATTCTTCCCAGTTCCTCCCTCATTCCTGTGTAATTGCCTTTTCTCAGTTGCAATACCATTGCCTCTAATTTTATCTTGTCCCTCTCAAATTGTAGAGTAAATTCAATCATTATGATCACTGCCTCCTTGGGATTCCTTCACCTTACGCTCCCTTATCAAGTCCGCCTCATTGCACAACACTAAATGCAGTACTGCCTGTTTCCTAGTTGGCTCCACCATAAGCTGCTCCAAAAAAAAACCACCTCGTAGACATGAAGTTGAGGTGTCAACCTGGTGAAGCCACCAAACATGACTTTGTGCATGCCAAACAGCATTAGCAGCAAGTGATAGACAGAGTTAAACCATCCCACAACCAATGGATCAGATCTAAGCTCTGCAGTCCTGCCACATCCAGTTGTGAATGGTGGTGGACACTTAAACAATTCACTGGAAAAGATGGTTCCACAAATATCCCCATCCTCAATGATGGAAGAGCCCAACACATCAGTGCAAGGGATAAGGCTGAAGCTTTCACAACAATCTTCAGCCAGAAGTGCTGAGTTGATGATTCATCTTGGCCTCCTCCGGTGGTCCATAGCATTACAGATACAAATCTTCAGACAATTCAATTCACTCCACATGATACTAAGAAACTGTTGGAGACCACAAAGCCTATGGATCCTGACAACATTCCAAAATAGTACTGAAGACTTGTGCTCCAGAACTTGCCGTGTCCCAAGCCAAGATGTTCCAGCACAGTTACAACAGTGTTATCTACCCCATGTGGAAAATCACCCAAGTACATCCTGTACATAAAAAGCAGGACAAATCCAACCCAGCCAATTACTGCCCCATCAGTCTATTCTCGATCATCAGTAAAGTGACGGAAGTACTATCAAGCAGCACCTATTCAGCAACTAACCTGCTCAGTGAAGTCCAATTTGGGTTCTGCCAGGGCCAGTCCGCTCCCGATTACAGCCTTTGTTCAAACAATGGACGAAACAATCAAATTCTAGAGGTGAGGTGAGAGTAACAGCCCTTGACATCAAGGCTGCATTTGACCGAGTATTCCATCAAGGAGCCCTAGCAAAATTAGAAACAATGGGTATCGGGGCAAACTCTCCTGTGGTTAGAGTCATACCTGACACATAGGAAGATGGTCATGGTTGGAGGTCAGTCATTTCAGCTCCAGAACATCTCTGCAGGAGCTCCTCAGGGTACTGTCTTAGGTCCAACCATCTTCAGCTGCTTTGCCAATGATTTTCCCTCCATCATAATGTCAGAAGTGGGGATGTTTGCTGATGATTGCACAATATTCAGCACCACTCCTGACGTTTCAGATTCTGAAACATTCTATGTCCAAATGCATCAACATCTGGACAATATCCAGTCTTGGACTGACAAGTGGTAAGTAACATTCACGCCACACAAATGCCTGGCTATGATCATCACCAATGAGACCATCTAACCACTACCCCTTGATACTCACTGGTGTCACCATCACCGAATCCCCCACTATCAAATCCTTGGGGTCATCATTGACCAGAAACTCAAGTGGACACACCACATAGACAGTGCTATGAGAGCAGGTCAGAGACTAGGAATACTGCAGTGAGTAATAGACCTCCTGACTCCTCAAAGCCTGTATATCATCTACACGCATTACGAAGCAATTGTCAAACCCCTCTTGTTAATTAAACCAAACACCCAGAAAAGCTCGCCCTGGCTCACAATCTGAATGACAGAGAACTCTTAAATTACACTATTTAAAGAAAATAACATCAATTTATTTTTCTAACTCTAATGGTGAACATTAAAACAAAAACTATTCACAAATCTAAGCCCCTCCTTTCTCTTAAGTGCTTACTATTTGATCCAACTCTATATCAATAATATGCTGCTCCATTAAGATACTTACTAAAATTACATTAACGTAATTTAAAAATTACTCAGTGTTTATCTTCTCCACTGTCAATGTTACAGCTGCTAATCTTCCTGGGTCACTGTCTTTCTTTTCACTGCGAATAGATTTTACATGAAAAGGTACCTTTGATAGAGACAGGGGCTTTTTTCTGATTACTTTAAAAGTACCATGTTCGCCGGGTAGTTAGCTTTCTGGCAGTCCCTCTCTCGATAGCAGTTGTTCTCTGACCAATTTTCAAAGTGTCCATATTCTTATACCTGTCCCCAAACATCAGATCATCTCATTGGTTCGATGATCGCAAAACAATAAATTCAAACTCAATTGGGTTTTATTATCCTGGGGCATAATTTAAACTGACTGGTTAGATTTGAATTGTCGTCAAAACAGCAACCAAAACTCAGGTATCCATTCAGAGTGAAATGTTACATATTTTCAATTTTCCAGTACACTCTGGGACTGCCATCCAGTTGAATACACAGGTGCTTGTAATCTGTCAGTTCAAAACGTCGCTCTCTCTCTCTCTCAACAGTACAGTACATGCCTTCAACTCCATACACAAGGCACAGGTCAGGAATGTGATGAAATACCCCCCACTTGCCTAGATTAGTGCAGCCCCAACAACACTCAAGAAGCTTGACACCACCCAGAACAAAGCAGCTCACTTGAATGGCACTACATCCATAAGCATTCATTCCCTCCACCACGGAAGTTGAGTAGCAGCAGTGTGTATTAGCTATAAGGTGCACTGCAGAAATTCACCAAAGATCCTTAGACAGCACCTTCCAAACCCATAACCACTTCCATCTAGAAAGGCAGGGGCAGCTGATACATCACAGCGCCACCACCTGCCCTCCAAGCCGCTAATCATCCTGACTTGGAAATATATTACCATTCCTTCAGTTTTGCTGGGTCAAAAACCAGGAATTCTCACCCTAATGGCAGTGTGGGTCAACTCACAGCAGATCGACTGCAGCGTTTCAAGAAGGCAGCTCACCACCACCTTCTCAAGGGCAACCAGGGAAGAGCAATAAATGCTGACCAACCAGCAACACCCACATCTCACAAATGAATATGAAAATGAAGTAAAACAGCCCTCAACTAGTTATTCCAGATAATTTGCAATAATTTAATTACCTCAGCGCTTTAACATTTTCTTGTCTTTCAACGAAGTATTATTTTGTTGACAGGTTTAAAACAATTTTCTTTACTTTGCAGAAGTCTTCGCCCCTCGGCCGAAATGGGATAAATAATATTCATATCACATAAATACTGAGCAATGACTGTCACCAATAAGAGACAATCTAACCATTGCCACTTGACATTCAATGGTGTTACCATCACTGAATCCCCATTATCAACATCCTGGGGATTACTGTTGACCAGAAACAGAACTGGACTCACCACATAAATACAATGGCTACAATAACAGGTCAGAAAATAGGAACACTGGAGTGATATTCAAAGCCTATCCACCATCTACAAGGCACAAGTCAGCAGTGTGATGGAGTACTCTCAACTTGCCTGGCATCACACCCACATACACTCAGTCACTCTATCGACGCTCAGGAGCAGCAGTGTGCACGATCTACATGGTACACTGGAAACATTAAGCAAAAAATCTTTATACAACACTTTTAAAACCCGTGATAACTTGCATTGAGAAGGGCAGCAAGATACACAGGAATACCACTACCTCAAGGTTCCCCTCCATTTATTATCCTGATCTCAAAATATATTGCTTTTCCTTCAGGGATGCTGGGTCATAATTCTGCAATTCCTTCCCTAATAGCATTATGGATGTTGTGCCTACAACAGATGGACTACAGTGGTTCAAGAAGCAGCTCTCATCACCACCTCCTCAATGGTAACTAGGGATGCAAAATAAATGCAGTGACACCCTGTCCCACAAGTGAATAAACAAAACATTCTTGCAGCCACTTCTTCCTCCCCCCACAAAACACCCCGTTGCAGCCCCCTTGCTCTCCCTCTCACCCTTCTCATAGCCTCCTTTACAGCGATATCTCACTTGCAGCTTCCTTCACCCTGCTATCCCTCTTTCCACTTCCTTCACCCCATCCCAACCTTCATGTCACCTCCTTCCCCAGGCACACCATGTTGGGAGCCTCCTTAGAACACAGAACATGATAGCGCAGTACAGGCCCTTCGGCCCTCGATGTTGCGCCGACCTGTGAAACCAATCTGAAGCCCATCTATCTTACATTATTCCACTTTCATCCAGATGTTTATCTGATGACCATTTAAAAGCCCTTAAAGTTGGAAAGTCTACGACTGTTGCAGGCAGGGCATTCCACGCCGCTCCTACTGAGTAAAGAGACGACCTCTGACATCTGTCCAATATCTATCACTCCTCAATTTAAAGCTATGTCCCCTTGTGCTAGCCATCACCAGCTGAGGAAAAAGGCTCTCACTGTCCACACTATCTAAACGTCTGATCATTTTCTATGTCTCTATTAAGTCACCTTTCAACCCGCTTCTCTCTAAGGAAAACAGCCTCAGGTCCCTCAGCCTTTCCTCATAAGGCCTTCCCTCCATTCCAGGCAACATCCCGATAAATCTCTTCTGCACCCTTTCCAATGCTTCCACATCCTTCCTATAATGCGGCGACCAGAACTGTATGCAATACTCCAAGTGCAGCTGCACCTGAGTTTTATATAACTGCAACATAACCTCATGGTTCTGAACTCATTCCCTCTACCAATAAAACCTAACACACTGTATGCCTGCTTAACAACTCTATCAACCTAGATGGCAACTTTCAGGGATCTATGCACGTGAACACAGAGATCTCTCTGCTTATCCACACTACTAAAAATCTTATCATTAGTTCAGTACTCTGTATCCCTGTTACTCCTTCCAAAGTGAATCACCTCATACTTTTCCACATTAAATTCCATTTGCCACCTCAGCCCAGCTCTGCAGCTTATCTATGTCCTTCTATCACCTGCAACGTCCTTCTGTACTAACTCATTGACATTAGTGTTATTCACAAATGTACGAACCCATCCTTCTACACCCTCATCCAGGTCATTTATAAAAAGGACAAACAGCAAAGGCCCAAAAACAAATCCTTGCAGTACACCATTAGTAACTGAACTCCAGGATGAACATTTCCCATTACCCCGTCTTCTTTCAGCTAGCCAATTTCTTACCCAAACCATTAAATCACCCTCAATCCAATGTCTCTATTTTCTGCAATAGCCTACCATGGGGAACCTTACCCAACACTTTACTGAAATTCATATACACAACGTCAACCACTTTACCCTAATCCATCTGTTTGGTCACTTTTTCAAAGAACTCAATAAGGTTTGTGATGCACGACCTACCCTCCACAAAACCGTGTTGACTATCCCTAATCAAATTATTCCTTTATCCTACACAACTCTTCCTTTACACCTCATGCCATTCACGCAACCTCCTTCACTCACTACACATCCTTTGTCGGCTCTTTCTTTCTCCTTAATCCATCCTGTAGCTATCTCCTCACCTTAAGTCCCCCTCCTCTTGGGACTCTCAGAACAAGCACAACAGCCTTTCCGGCTCAGTAAATGGTTGTTCGTGCTTCTGCATCCTGACCACTGGCAGCCTCCCATTCCAGCTTTCAAATGCACCTCGCCAGGTCCTCACATCTCAGGTACCAGCTCTCAGCAAGTTACCCCCTAGTAACTCCCTCAAAGCTAGCACTGACTTCCCTAATGACTCACTGCTCCTCCAATCATAGGTTCTTCCCTTGTCTTATGTTGCTGATAGGCCTTTCAGCATGTAGCATGAGATATCTCCAATCTTTGACTGGAGGAGTAGCCCCTCACTATTTCCAGATTGACAGAAAACGTGGAACAGATTTCTGAACTGAACAAGGATCACTATTTATTATAAATAAGCAGATTCTAGCTGGAGATAAATTATTATAGACTGTCATCATAAAGCTTTATCAGTTAAAACTCATATCCCTTGTAAGTCTTGCCCTATGCAGAACTGCAGACATAAAAACATTTGTGTTATTGGTGGAGGGGGAAATTGAGAAGACAGTTCAATGGTCCCTGTCCAAAGGGTTCGCACAGAGTATCAGTTTGGCTTGTTAATCTCCCTCTCTCATCTCTCCACCATGCCTCAGGCAAGAGGAGATACTTTGAAGGAAAGTCCATCATGGCGATCTCAGCTAGTTTGGGAATTGAATCCATGCTATTTAGTGGTATTCTGCATTACAAACCAGCTTTCCAGCCAAGACAGCTAACCAATCCTTTTAAAATCTCCTTTAAATCACCTGTGTATTACCTTAAAACTGTTCCCCTTAAACATTTCTCCTATCTACCCTGTCTGGGTGGTCTCCTTGCCCATGTTTGATCTGATACCACAAAATCTAACTGAGTATGACTACGTCAAACCACTGTTTGACTAATCTGTTGAAAAGTTATCAAAATTTTGGTGCAAGTTATCCAGATATTATAATGAGAATTGTAAAATTTGTTTGGGCTGAGTGAGTTTGCTTGGATTTTGTCCTATATTTGGTTGATGTCAGGTAGTCCATCCTCTTTACTCATATTTGACTTTTAGAGTGTTTTAATACAATTGAATAGGATACCAGATCATTTCATATAAAGCAGTGAAAAGTCAAACACATTGCTGCAGGTCTGAAGCTGCAAATAGGCCCGAACACAAACTGGTTCTAATTTAACATTACACATTTTGAACTTCATTTCAATATGATGTCTTAAAATAGCCAGATTTAAAATTAAAGAACAAGTTTAACTCCTGTAATCCACTAACTGAATGCAAGAAAACACAAGTTTACATAAAAACACAGATGAAAAGGAAATTGTTTTATGTTCTGAAGGTTCCCTTTTCACAAATAGTAATGGGTCTGCTAATCAGCTCTCTTACCCGTAATTCACATTTACAGTTGCTTTCTTCCCCTTAGTATAAACAAGTTCCATGTAATCAGGAAACAGAACATATTCTTATAAACACTCAAATGTTTTTATTAATTTCTGCTTTTTGGTATAGCTATATTGCTGAACAAAAAGAAAACTCATTTGTTTTCAAAATAAAAAGGACATTTGTTAGAATGTAAATTGTTCCCAGACAGCAACTGATCTCCCAATACAGTGTAATTACCAAGGTTTGGCACATAAGCTGCATGTTTCAACTTCAGCTTCCAAAAAGCTCCTCACCAACAGCTTCGAAGAAGCTCACAGCCTGTGAAGTTCTTGGGATAAAAGATTAAAAATTCGAATACTTTGCTTTACTGTTAGAAATTTAAAAGATAGAGGAAATATGGTCGCTACCATTTTTAATTTGAAAAGGTTTTGAAATATTTTAATAAAAGGCCAATTATTTGAAACATTTACTTGTCCTATTTGCATTCAAGTAAAACATGTTTGTCAAAAAAGGTGCACATCTTGTTCAGAACTTGGTACATTTGCACACATCTGAAATGTTAATAATTAACTCTAGAAAGTACAGTGTGCTGTCACACGTAGTTTTTTTCAAAACATTTTTGAAACATGGTCATCACTGACAGAGCCAGTATTTATCTCCTCTTAGTTGTCTCAATTAGGTGATGATGAGCTGCCTTCTTTTTAAACCAGTGTAACAATTAGGCATAGGGTACGACCAAGGCACAATCAACTTTCAAAACTATGAAGTTGCTCC
Source organism: Chiloscyllium plagiosum (assembly GCF_037043375.1). Taxonomy (NCBI): domain Eukaryota; kingdom Metazoa; phylum Chordata; class Chondrichthyes; order Orectolobiformes; family Hemiscylliidae; genus Chiloscyllium; species Chiloscyllium plagiosum. The sequence goes on along the minus strand of NW_028270147.1, from coordinate 65,463,618 downwards.
CACAGTGCTGCTAAATCTTGATTCAGTGATTATGAAGTAATGACAGTACAAGCCAGAGTGAAGACAGCATGCGCCTTTGGGGAATTTTGAACATGATAGCATTCACCTTCGGCTCATCTACCTAGATGATGGAACCTGCAAATTCAGGAGGTACAGCCAAGAAAAGGCATGGCAAATTGTGTTTCCTTCAGACAGAAAGCACTACAGCTTGTGGAAGGGTTAGATTTTTAGGCTGATTAATAAGGTACTGATCAAGCCTTTTGCTTTGTTCTGGATGGTGATCAGCATTTATTGCTACTACTGTTGCACCCGTCCAAATAAATGGAGGGCATTCCATTACACAGCTGACTTGCGGACTGTGGGTGCGAAAGATGCTTAGGGATATATCAGGAGATGAGCCACTCATTGCATATGCACAACCTTTGAGCTGAGTTTCTGGTCAATGGTGATTGCAGTCAAGGGGAAGAAGTGGTTCAACTCTTCCTATCTGGAGTTGGCCCATTTACAATACATGCACGGTGTAGATGCTATCAGTCCAAGTTTGAATGTCTCCTGGATCTTGCTGCGCACAGACATGGACTATTTCATTAACAGAGGAATTATGAAAACAGCTAAACACTGAAATCATCTTAAATTAACTCCACTTGTGACAGAGGGCAGGTCTTTAATAAAACTAAAGAAAGTCATGCTGTCACGAAGTATTTCCAGGTTATGATAACTACGCATATCTGCGAATGGTATAACTCTAGCCACTTTGATTATATAAATGTGGTGTTAATGTCATAGAGTCAAACAGCATAGGAACAGGCCCTATGTCTATGCTGATCAACAAACACCAAAGTTAGTACTGCCCCATCTCTAGTAGGACGATCTACATACTGGCATGAAAAGCTCTCCTAGGTGCACTTCAAAAATTCCACCTTGTCTGATCCTTTCACACCAAGATGAGCCCAATATCATAGAACCCATCAGCAATTCAACATTTGAAAACTTGTGCAATAAAAGATCCATGTACATTGTAAAATGACAGCATATGAAAAATTTAATAACCCCAAAATTGATCACAACTTCGCTCTGCTACCTAACATTTCTTTCAATGTTTTTAAATGTTTATAAGAGCAAGTAAATGAAAAATCACCTTACTGGCCGGTATTGACAAGCTGACATCACATAGCTGCCATTAATCATGATATGGGATTTGACAGACAGTGAGATATCCAGAGGGGAAAAGATCTTCAATCTATTGTGCTGTTGCCAATAAGTGATCAAATAACTTTTGCCTTCAAAGCCACAGCTTTATTGCCAAGCCTCATTCACACAATGATCTTGAATGTGAATGAGTGTCAAATACTACCCAACATCCAAGCACATTAAAGTCAAGTAGTGAGACATATGCAACATTAAAGCACTTCATACTGGTTCAAATTTAATGCAGGTACAATAATAGTTAGTTTTATAAATGTGACTTCCAATCAAAAGTATTTATGCTTGTAAAGTAATATGGTGTACACTGGTGTTGTCAAAGGTGTTTTTTTTTAAAAAACTATTCAACATGAAACCAGCTTAAAGTGCTCACATAATCCAGTGAACCCCAGAAAATGAATCAAATCTGTGTTAATGCAAGGAGAAGTCAGAGATTTCTGCACTATGCTCTGCTAACTTAAATATAAGAAAAAGAACTAAGCTGTACGCTGCAGAACTCTGAACACAGTTTAGCTCTAAACCTGCAAATTGTGCTTTATACTCTGTCGTTACTAATGACAAATCAGTAACATAATGTAAATGGAACCTAAGTGAGAAGAAAGCAGCAAGCAGAAACAGGTGAGTGGAAATTAATGAATCTTCTTGTTTTTGCAAATGCATTTTAAAAATTTTCATACATATACTGCTGTGTTTTGTTTTAAGAAATGCAACCCTTGGGCTAAAATGTGAAGGCGATAATAGAATATAATTTCTCAGAATTAATACACCACTATGTTTTTAAATTGTTAATTAAAATCTTAATTAGGTAGTTTATTTATTAAGTGTGGGATTCAATCCAACTCAAAACTGACTTGAATCAACTTATTGAATTAATCATTCAACAAGATATGCTGGTTTGCTGGATTTCACCAATGATGTGCACTTCACATTTAACAACCTATTTGCAAACTATATCCTCTTGAAGGAGTGTGCCCTACTGAGACAGAAACTGCAGTAATATTTGCACATGATCTATTAAAACCATCTGTGCCCAGTCCAACACCAGGAAAAAAAAGCATCTCTACTTAATTGAGAAAACAGGAGGAAGCATAAATTTTACTGACATCAATAATTTCAAGCAATCCTCATACAACTTTACCGCGCCCCCACCAGCTGTGGCAGATGGTTTTAGTTAGGGGTTTTGCCACATCTGACCCCTGCTATTGCCTCACTTCATTTGTAGGAAAATGTATGATTGTTTATAAGCTGAATAGCAAAAGATTGGCCCTAAAATAACAAGAAATGGTCTATTAAAACTAAAGAAGAACTACAGTAGCAATAAGGGCCTCTTTTATAATAATCTGCAAGATTAATTGTACCCTTAAGTCTGGTGAGGTAGTTAAGTTCAATACACACATTTTGGCAGTATTTTTATGTAAACTAGGCAAGCAAAAGGTATCACACAAACAGCAAAATGCGACGTATAATATTAACGCTTAAGGGATAGTGATGGTGATCCAAAACAGAGCAAGACTGTAACTTCACGTTACAGACACAAGAGGAATTCTGAAAATGAACTAATCTGGTTTATTCTTCCATTACTTTCTTCCCAAGGGATCATTTCAGTTGTAAGGATAGGATTGCCTGTTACAATATAAATATCATTAATATAATTCCATAACATGGGTCAGAAAATGTGGTCAGCTTCCTTCGTTAATGCCACCAGAAGGAAATTCTACTCAAGAACCAGTGAATCAAAATGGAATGCAAATTAAAAAGAAATTTGGAGCAAGTTTCAAAAGCAAGAAATCTCAATGCTACTTTGACAGCAGCTATAATTTTGTAGTAAACAGACCATTAACTGAGACAATTCAATTCAGTGTCCGTCTTCTGGATTTCAAGAGACTCATCAGGGAAAAGTGAAAGGATATTATTTCTGGGTGCAGGTGCACTAAGCCAAAACTTACTAGCAAAATCACATTAAAACTATTCATTGATACAGATTTTCCCGGGTGTGTTGTGAAACATGGATCAGCAAGAAAACAAAGTTTTGAATTAGAACTTACATGTGTAATGTAAGATGGAGGACTGCTTGTCTCTGGTACTTTGTCACTGAAAACATAACAGCAACACTGAATCATTTACACTAGCCCAAACCTGAGGATTATTGTCAATAATATTAAGTTTCTTTTTTAAAAAAAAACCATACAAGAAATACATTGTGGACAAAATATATACTTGAATGAGACAAAGCTTAGCACAATTTCCACCCTACCAAGGATGAGCCATATACTTTAACAACTACCTGCCATGTGCCCTAACATCTCAAATTATTGATTCAAAATTAGCTTCCAAATAATTCTTTAGTTTAAACATGCTAATTTGGGGATGAAAAGTTAAGACCAACAGATCTCCTGGATAAAACGTGTGGAATTAAACAAGTTTGGGAGAAGAAAATCAAGATAAAAAAACAAAAACAAAGCAATGTGAATTAGATGAATTGTAGTAAGCAAATCGAGGTTCTTAGAGTCTCATTTCTAACTCAAAAACTATTGAACATTAGTGGTAGCGTAATCTGTCTTTATTTCAGATTTTTCCATAAGACTAGAAACTCCATTCATAAGTTATTCAACACATTACTAAAATAAGTTTCCATGTAAAAATAATACCAAGAAATTGGGGTAGCAGTTGGAAAAGGGGATATGGATTAATGAAAGCTTTTTCCTGATGACATATGAAAGGTTTTCTCGGAGTACTTATTATCTCACACAAGATGCAAGTTAAAGGATGTTCAACACCGACATGAATAACTGACAATGTTTGAAACTGGAAGCTAAGTTTTTGAAACAAACCTTCAAGTCTGTTTTACAGGAATACCACAAGGCAGGTAACTTTAAATCAGGAAAAGCAGGAATTAATTGGCCATAAATATTAATTAATTACATGGAGATCTGAAAGATTAAAAAGTATAACTCATCATGAAGCAAATTGTGTTAAATTTAGAATTCATAGTAATTTAGGGATAAGTTGAGATGCAACAAATTCAAAACCTATAAAAAATATTTGCAATTTTGCAGGTACTATAGTAACATTCCAGTTGCACATTACAATGCAATTATCTGGAAAATATTCCAAAGTAGCCCCTGGGATTAATGAAATTTCATTTCTCTCATTAGAAGAAGTGATTCGTTACACTTTTGCATCTAAATGGTTTGCTCACTGGTGAAATTTGGAAGTTAACAACTGATGGATGTCTTAGTCCTTCCTTATAATTTGCAAACTTAGAAAGCACCATGATAGAGGAAGTCATTCAACTGGGGGAGGGGGGCAGGAGCAAAAGGAACAGTGGTCATTGGGCACAGAATACTGAGGGAGAATAAACACTGTTCTCAGAGTGCAGACATTACATTGCCTCTCGACGTCAGAGTTTGGTAATGCTGTTCAGGGCTAGACAGAAATAGGACAAGATTGGGAGGATCCAGTCACTGTCCATATCTATGACAAGAGAGAACAAGGAAAGAGATCCTGCTTTGACAGTTTGTTGGGAAGAGTAGCGATGTCGATTAGCTCAGTTGGCTTGTGATGCAGAGTGACACGAGCAGCATAAAAATGGAGTCCTGCGATGCAGTGGTTGTGTCTCTACCTTTGAGCCAGTAAGCCCAGGTTCGTCAATAAAGTGTGGCGCTGGAAAGCGTTATGCCCAAAACGTCAACTCTCTTGCTCCTTGGATGCTGCCTGATCTGCTGTGCTTAATCCAGCGCCACACTTTATCGACTCTGACTCTCCAGCATCTTGCAGTCCTCACTACAGCCCAGGTTCATGTCCCACCTGCTCCAGAGGTATGTAGCAGTATCTCCAGGATAATCATTTTTGGATCATTACCTCAGCCACATGCCAACTGACGGAGGGCACACAAAATTAGTGAAATGAATACTTGGCTCAAAGACAGGAGTGGGAGAAGGGAGTTCCGGTTTGTGGGGTGCTAGCGATACCGTGGCTCAGTTTGTTAAGGCATCTGTCTGGCAAACAAGAGATCCTCCATTCAAATCTCCACAGTACCTGTAGCTTAGAGTGGTATTATCATTAGACTACTGGTCCAGGTGATGTTCTGGGGACCTGAGTTTAAAACCCACCATAATAATCTGGAAATAAGAGTTTAACGATGACCCATGAAACCATTGCTGATTGCTAGCCTTTCGCGTCATATATAGCCAAAGTGGTTGACTCTTAACTGTCTTCTGGACAATTAGGGATGGGCAATAAATGCTAGTCCAGCCAGTGATACTCACATCCCATGAATCAATTAAAAAACAAAACTGATATCATTACTGGGTAAAGTGTGGCCTGTCCCGAACCATGCTGTGACCAGTGACCAGGAAGTAGAGAAGCTTTAAACTAAACTATGGGAGTGTGGGATCAAGCTTGTGTAGTTGTAGTAAATCATGAGTGGCCTGGCAATTAGCACTGCTGCTGCACAGCACCAGGGAAAGGAGTTCAATTCCAGCTTTGGGTGACTGTGTGTGGAGTCAGAGATATACAGCACAGACGTTTGTATGTTTTCCCTGCATCTGCGTGGATTTCCTCCTACAGTCCAAAGATGTGCAAATTAGATGGATTAGCCATGCTACATTGCCCTGTCCAGGGATATGTCGACTATGTGGATTAGCCATTGGAAATGCAGAGTTACAAGGATGGGGCGGATCTAGGTGGGATACTCTTCAGAGGTCAGTGCAAACTCAATGGGCCAAATGGCCTTCATCTACATCGTAGGGAATTCTATGATTCTAAGGGGTCAACTGTACCATGGATAAAGAATAGCAAGTGGATATACTGTAGTTGGATTTACAGATCATAAGGAATAGAAGCTGAAGAAGGTCACTCAGTGCTCAAGAATTCCCTGCCATTCAACTATGATCATGGCTGATTTGTCCAGGCCATAACTCCTCTTTCCCGCCAGCTCACCATAGCCCTCAACTTTACGATATTTCAAGAACAAATCTACTTCTTTCAATTTGTTCAGTGATCTTGCCCCCATAACTTTCTGATGTAGAGAATTCCAGACATTTACTTGCCTCAAATAGATGAAATCCCTTCATATCTCAGCTTTAAATGAATGCCCTCTTGTTCTGTAACTATGTCCCCCAGTTCAAGATTCCTCCACCATCTTCTCAACATCTACTGCAAAGCATTCCCCCGGCTATCGAATCATGTCTGTCTCAATACGATCACCTCTCATTCTTCTAAAACTAATGAATAAAGACCTAACCTGTTTAGCTATTCTTCATTCAGACAATACCTTCATCCTAGGAAACAGATTAGTAACCGTCCTTTGAACCAAGGACGGTTCCAATACCTTCTTAAATACATCAAGTAAAACTGTACACAGTATTCCAAGTGCAGCCACACCAACACACTGCACAGTTCTTGAAACTCCAACCCCCAGAAAATAATCAATTTGCTTTCTTAATTGTACCTGCATGGTAATGCTTTGTATTTAATATACAAGAATACTCAGATCTCTCGGTAATTACGCCATTAGACACGGTGCGATTGAACATGTTAGTGGCGAAGTAGGAGCTTGTGGTTTAGGGTAACAATTATAGGGATAGCAGATTGGCTAGCTGGCAGAAAACAGAGAATGCATAATTGGGTCTTTTTACTGAGTGACGGGTGTGACGAGTTGAGTCTTGCAGTGTCTAACCAAGGCATTCTGTCATGGAAAATTAGGTGACAGCTGCATGCAACATAACTATTTCACTCTATGATACAGGCTCAGGTCCACATAGCTTAACAGGATTTTTCAGGCTAAGAAAGTGCTAATGAAAAATAACTGTGCACCCAGACAACAACGTATATTCATGTAGTTGCTTGAACATTGAAAAGTATCATACAAGGCAGCATAGAAGAGGATTAGAAACCAACTTCAAGTCTTAGCAGGGCAAGTGACCAAATCGGTGACTTTTTGGAAAACCTTTCAAGGTAGCAAGCAAGGGATTTTTGAGAAAAGGTGATGGTTCTGCTACAAGTTATGGTTTGGAGGAAGGAGGAGATTAACAAGTAGAACTGGGATGGAGATTGTAAGCTTACAGAAGGGAATGCAAGATTACCAAAGGGGCAGAGAAAGGGTATGGAGGGTTTTGTAGGGAAAAAAAAATCAGTCAAACAAAATGGGAAACTTACACAAGGCCTGGTTCAGCTTCAACAACCAGAATGGGGAACAAAATTGGTGACAGGAGTGCAAGGACTTTGGTTGGAGGCAGAAAATAGTGACAGAAATCACTTGATAAACGTTTGACGATAACCTCTAGGCCATAAGATCAAGAGGAGTGAGAATGTCCAAAAGTTAAAGAAATTAAACTCAAATGAAGGATTCCACCAGAATGTTTGTTTTTTTTAAATTAGAAATATTCCCTACAGTGAGGAAACAAGCCCTTCGGCCCAACCAGTCCACACCAACCCTCCGAAGAGTAACCCACCCAGACCCATTTCCCTCTAACTAATGCACCTAACACTATGGGCAATTTAGCATGGCCAAATCACCTGACCTGCACATCTTTGCGACTGTGGGATGAAACCGGAGCACCCGGAGGAAACCCACGCAGACACGGGGAGAATGTGCAAACTCCACATGGGCAGTTGCCAGAGGGTGGAACCGAACCTGGGACCCTGGTGCTGGGAGGCAGCAGTGCTAACCACTGAGCCACCATGCCCGTCTTGAAGTGATATTTATTGTTTGAAATGCTGACTCGTCTAGAAGAAGAAACTATCAAATTCAATCAGACCTCTTTTCCGAAGATATTCTTATGGCTTTCAAAAGTATCGTTACTGCAGATTTAGTCCAATTACTTCTTGGAGTATCTCTTCACAATTCAAAAGCTCCATAGGGGGATGGCACTAGAGTTGAAATACCACTCTTTAAAAAATGTAGCCATTTAGATACATCAGTAGTGGTTACGATCATGCCAATTAGAGGGCTTGGTTATGGCTGGAAAAAATTCCTTTGCCCTGGAATGAGCTAAAGAGGACCCTTGCATTGGAAAAAGATTAACTATAATAAATGAGTCATTGTTTTCTAACTCAAGAGCCAATTAGTCATCTTAAGGTTACACTTTACAATTGAAATTCAAGTCAGCAAACAACAAAAACTGTCTTAAAAATGTAGCTTAAATCTGTATTAAGCTAAAAAATATTAGTCACATCAACTATTTAGCTATCCATATGTCTGGAAAAATTCACAATTCTGTCACTGGAAAGGTTATAATTTTGCTTTTATTTAAATGCCAAAACCTATATTTTTGTATTAATAGCTAGGCTTGTGGTTATGATGTACTCAACAACCTACCAATTAACATATTACGCAAGTAGTGGCAGCTGGTCTTTGGCAATTGAGGCAGGAGCCACAGGAATGAAAATCGTGTGAAAACATTGCCCACTAGAGGTCACTGTTGAATCTTTTTCAGACACATCTCAATTGTCGTCCTTAGGGCTAATACTGCAAACGTAACCCTGCTTTTTTGTAAAACAATGACTAGGAGGTTCAAGGAATAAACTTCAGAGAAGAAAAAGTAATGTTTCTGTCACTGGCACACCTATTGACAGTTTTGAACAGATTTCGATTTAGCTCCAACCAAAAGAATGAAAGAGCAAATAAACATAAAAATTAGAATTTTTTATGCGATTAGGGTCTATGACTTAATTTACATTGAACTCACTGCAATTTCCTATACCATCCACTAAAGCATGGTGGTACAGGATGGGAAACAGCTAGGTCCAGTGGTAGTTAATGGGGTGTTCATCTGCTACTACACTTGAAAAGTTAAGATACCTTATTTTTATTTTCCAGTCATGTTGGGTAATAGATTTTTCTTTGTTTGCCTGTTTCTTGACCATGTTAGTTAAGAGTAAAAGGGTAGTAACAAAATTAGCAAAACTGGAAACAAGTTAGCCCATTCAATTCTGGCCAGAATTGGCATGGGTGGAAAGAACACATCATGGTGATGCTCCAGAGGAAAAAGGTGACTGTTTATATCTACACCCTCCCAGATGGCTCTGCAAGCCCCTATTTAAGTTTCTGCACTCAGAAGAAGCAGTGCAAGGAAAAGCAGCATTTCTCTGGGAAGACTGTCATAAACCTCTGCATGGCCTACTCCAAGATTCCAAGGATTCAGAGGGAAATGGAGGAAATTGAAGAGGTTCAAGAAATAATATTTCAGTCATCTTTTGAATACAGATTTGCTGGATGATTAGAGACTGAAGCTATGCAGAGCAATTCAATGTAATTACAGGTTATGAAGAAGGCTCACGACTAGAAATGTTAATCTGCTTTCTCTCCAGCGAGACCGCCAGACCTGCTGAATTTCTCCAGCACTTTCTGTTTTTGTTTCAGATCTTCAGGATCCACAGTTCTTCATTTTAGTTACAGGCCAGTTGGCCTCATGTCTGCATTAGTTTAAAAATAATTATTTGATTTGGAGATGCCGGTGTTGTCAACCACCTGATGAAGGAGCGCTGCTCCGAAAGCTAGTGTGCTTCCAATTAAACCTGTTGGACTATAACCTGGTGTTGTGTGATTTTTAACTTTGATTAGGGTTGAAATTACCATGTACAAAAAGAAACTTTAGATTAGATTAGATTAGATTTTTTAGATTAGATTCTCTACAGTGTGGAAACAGGCCCTTCAGCCCAACAAGTCCACATCGCCCCTCCGAAGAGAAACCACCCAAACCCATGCCACTACCCTATATTTACCCCTGACTAATACTGTGGGCAACTTAGCATGACCAATTCACCTGACCTGCACATCTTTGGATTGTGGGAGGAAACCCACAGGGGGAATGTGCAAACTCCACACAGACAGGTGGGAATCGAACCCAGGACCCTGGTGCTGTGAGGCAGCAGTGCTAACTACTGTGCCACCGTGCCACCCCTTTTTTTTCCACCCAGACCCATTCCCCCATCCTATATTTACCCATGACTAATGCATCTAACCTATAAGTAACCAGTGCAGATGTCAAAAGGGACAGCATTCTTGTCAAACTTCATAGAACTCTACGGAGATAACAGACTTGGTCACTGGAGGTAGCACAATGCTTGCATATAAATGCTAGGGAAGCAAAGTACCTCTCATACAATTACTAGAGAAGATTAAGTGATATGGAATTCAGAATGACAACTGGATTAAAAACTGTTTGAGAGACAACAATGAGGAGTTACAGATAGGTTGTCCAGAATATTTGGTAATGGGCAGCCACAGTCAGAGTCATACAGCATGGTAAGTGTTATCTCACAGGGTTCTTCTCAGCTACTTCTGATCCTTGGGCTATAACAATGATTTGGATATAGGTCCAGATGGTATTGTGTTAAAATTTGCAGACATCAAAATTGATTGTATTGGCAATCAAAGTAGTACTGCTTACGGAACCAAAAGGAAGGCTCCCATTACTTCTGGTCCAGACGGTTGGGTTCAAGTCCCACCTGTTCCAGACATGTGGCATAACATATCTGACAGATTGGTTGAAAACGTTTCAGCAAACAAAAGGTTATTATTAAAATGGGATGAATGAAGGAGTGAAGGGTAAAATTCAATGTAAGTGTGAAATGATATAATCTTACAGTCATAGTCATACAGCACAGAAACAGATCCTTCAGTCCAATGAGTCCACACCAATCATGTTCCCAAAATAAACTAGTCCCACTTGCCTGCATTTGGCCCACATCCCTCCAAAACCTTTCCTATTCATGTACTTATGCAAATGTCTTTTAAATGTTGTAACTCAACCTGCATCCACCACTTCTTCTGACAGTTTATTCCACACATGAAATCATTGTGTAAAAACGTTACCCCAACGTCTTTTTTAAAAACTTTCTCCTCTCACCTTAAAAAATGTCCCCTTGTTTTGAACTCCCTCACCCTAAGCAAAAGACCCTTGCTATTCACCTTATCTATTCCCCTCATGATTTTATAAACCTCAATTTCCTATGCTCCAGTGAAAAAAGTCCCAGCCTATTTTTAAAAACTCAAACTTTCCATTCCTGGCAAAGCTTTTCTGAACCCTCTCCAATTCCTTCCTATAGTAGGGACAGCACACAGTACTTCAGAAAGGCCCTCACCAATGTCCCGTAAAAGCTCAACTTGACATCCCAACTCCCATACTCAAAGATCTGATCAATAAAGGCAAGTGTGCTAAACACCTTCTTAATCACCATCTACCTGTGATGCAAATTTCAAAGAATTATGTACTGAGATCTCCCTGTTGTACAACATTACACAATTAATGGTAGGGCCCTGGACAAGTCCTGCTCTTGCTTGCTTGACCAAAATACAATACCTTGCATTTACCCAAATTAAACTCTATCACTCCTCAGTTCATTGAACCCGTTGATCAAGATCTCTTTGTAATCTTAGAAAACCTTTTTCACTGTCCACCATACCATCAATTTTGGTGTCATCTGCAAACTTACTAAACATGTTTGCCACCTGCATGTTTTTTCCCATCTTCTCATCTAAATGATTTATATAAATGACACACGAAAGTGGACCCAGCGGATCCCTGTGGAACATTGCTGGTCACATGCCATCCAGTTCAAAAAGCAACTCTCCACCATCACCTTCTGTCTCTTACCACCAAGCCAATTTGGTATCCAATTGGTGCTAAGCATAAACACGAGAGGCATGGAATATTAAGAGAGGCAGTAATGAATGCAAATAAAATCTATCAAAGACATCAGCTACAAGATGCATACTACTGAACATCACACTACATCAAAAACATTGGGGTAATAGAAACACAATCTCATGAGAACATTGCCAGGTTCAAGAAAATACAGAAGGAGACAGACTTGAACGGTGGTGCTTTCTTATTCAAAGAATCAAGATAACAGAGCAATAGGACCGCTGTTTTAAAAAGTGGGATCAGACAGACAGATGAATTCGGAAGAAATATCAACCTGATCATTACCTGTTTCCCTCCACAGATGCTGCCTGACCTATAGAGTGTCTTCAAACATTTACTGTTTAGTTTAGATAGTAGACAGTATCTCAACCTTAACCATGAGAAACAATCACTGCCAGATTAAATGCAAGTATTTCAGTACAGTTAGCACAGCATTTTCTTCACAAAGAGTTGTGGGGGTATGGAATTATGTTTAAGGATGAAACACAATGTTGATCACCACCACTGGATAACAAATGAAGAAAAACAAACTGAAGGGAAGATAAGTAGTATGGTAAGAATTAATTTATTATGGAAGAAAAACATTGACATAAGTGACTCAGCAAATGACCTGTACATACGTATTTCTCAGTATCAGTGAATCTGTGGCTCACATTTGATTTGTATTGCTTCAAGTATAAAACATTGGCGAGTAATCTGGAACAAAATAGAAACTGCAGAGAAACTCAGCAGGTTTGGCAGCATCTGTGGAGAGAATGCAGAGTTAACATTTCAGGTCCAACAACCTTTCTTCAGAACTGATCTGATCAAGGTGTTCAAAATAGTAAAAGAAATTGCATGGGTATAAATAGACAAATTATTTCTTCTGATGGGGGAAAGCCAAGAGCATTGAAATATAATGTTACAATTACATAATTATATTAAATATTTTGGAAAGAAAACCCATCTGTCTGTAAAATAGACACAGAGTCTTAGAAAATTCTGTTCCAGATGTCAGATGGCTATCATGGTGTATTGGAACTAGATAGTACTTACTGGAGGAAAAAATTACAAGAGAGTTTTTGAAATACAACTGACATTTCCAGCAGTAAACCAACTCCTTGACAATGGCTCCCCGAAAAAATAGCTCCTTCTGAGCTCAATACAATCTAACAAAGAGAGCTAATTAAGTTCATTTAAAACAAAGAATTGTGGATGCTGGACACCTGAAACAAATCCAGAAATTGCTGGCCAATTCAGGTCTGGCAGCATCTGTGGGAAGGGAGCAAAGTTAATGTTTTGAGCCCAGTGACTCTTCATTAGATGAAGCCTGTTGCCAACAATGTCTGTTTTAACTGTTTCAGGGCTATTCAAGCCAATGGCTAAAACAGTTAAAAGTTAATTACCTTGATTAAAAAGCAAGAAGAAAGAGCAATGTTTCATGTCTATGCAACCCAGTATTTAAAATAAAAGCATGATATAACAGTTTCTGGATTAAAGCCAATTTCAGGCTTGATCTTGAGACTTCAAGACCAAACCACCAAATTTATGTTATAATCTGACTATGGACTGGTAACTTTCTTCTTAGTTATCAACGTGAGATCCCAAGCACTTACTGAAAGAATAAAGAGATGAGATTCCACTGTTGAGAACAAAACCTTCTACTATACAAAATTAGAACAGGAAGAGAATTTACAATATATACATAAAACACAACTTATAATTCTAACATCCAGAATTAACCTGAAATAGATAACAGGAATACAGCAAAAACTCTGGATACTTAAGATCTGAAACAAAAACAGGAATTACTAGCAAAGTTCAGCAGGTCTGGCAGCATCTGTGGGGAGAAAACAGAGTTGACATTTCAAGTCCAATGACAATAAATAAGAGTCACTTGTTCCATTAAGTGTCTTTCTTTTTCTATGGAAAAGGTGGTGATTATACGGAAGGTGAGGTTGGTTGGTGGCAGTGAAGCCGAGAGGATGAGAGAGGGGAGATATGAAAATGGTAGGTAAATAAGGGAATCAATGACATTAAATTCAATGTTGTGGGGCAGCACAAGCTCAAAAAACAACACCTCATCTTCCACTTAGGGACCCTGCAGCCTATAGTACTCAACATCGAGTTAAATAATTTTAGAGCGTGATTCTGTCCTTGTGTTTTTTTCCCATCACCACACCCAGTCCTATTATGACACGGGTTGCCTTTAGCACAGCCAAGCCATTCTCAGCTCTCATTATCACTTATTCAGTTTCTCTTCTGTCCCGGCCTAGTATCAATAACCACTTTGTCTATCCCTTTCATATCTCTCTCGCTGGGCTCCATCTCTATTTATCCATTCACTTTTCGCCCACCACACCACTCCCCCAACCTCACCTTCAATATAAATTATACATTTTCCTCACTGTTATCAGTTATTATGAAGAGTCACTGGACTTGACATGTTAACTCTCCTTTCTCTCCACACATGGGATGGATACATGAATAGGAAGGAATTAGAGGAATATGGCCCAAGTGCTGGCTAGGATATGTGGAATGGACAAATTGGACCAGAGGATATGTTTCCATGCTTTACATCCCTATGATTCTATGCTACCAGAGTTTCACTAGCAATCTGTATTTGTTTATGAACAACAGAAAATGGTCAAATACTCCAAAAAGCACATCCAAAAGCAAAGTGAGTCAGGACAAATCCCACTGATTTCTCAACAATCCACAGGCATTAGTGACACTGTGGATCATTAAAACTGAATAAAACGTTATTTAAAAAATCCAAATCTTTTTCAAACAACTAGCTTTGAAATTCCCTCAAAACACAGTTCATCACTGATTGCTTCAACGACTGCTCATGTTCTGGTACTTCACTATTGTGTCCTGAAAGTATGGCCCTATGGATTTTGAAAGTGCACTTACACTCTCAACTCTTAGTTGCACTTACTGGTCCAAAGGACTTCCACTGAGTCCTGACTGCAGAAAGCTATCCAACAGTTCTTGAGATTTCTTACTCAGCCTCAACTGCCAATAATCAGTTCCGTACCTCATCAGCACAGCTCACTAGCAGCAATCTTCTGCAAGAAGCCTGCTTCTGGCTTACTTTCTCTCACTGTCTCCAACTAACTGTCCAGTAACAATTGAACTGTTGAGTGATCAAATGGAAACCTCACAACAAGCCACACCTTGTTCATAGTCAAGATTAAGTGCAGCACTTATTTGAACAGTTGAGTATCGCATTCATTGAAATACCTTTTCATGGAATGTTAAAATATTCATAGATTGCTGGCTTTTACAGTATAGCTGGATACAGAAGAATTTCAACATAACCTGTATAAGACAGGGTGAGAATAACCATTTGAAGCACAACTTCCCAAGAATAACTCTGAAAGACACCATCAGGGAAAGAATTCCAAAGATACAAAGAGGAAGGATTTGTGAAATCAACTGTTATCAGGAAGTGTTCAGGCAATTTGCGAGGACCATGATCACAGACCTAGTAAGAAACAAGTTAATATGTCTCTCTCTGTCCCCCTCCCTCAAATCCTGAGAGTCAACCTGACAGGCTGTTCAAATCAAGTCATCAATATAATACTGTATTATATTAAATCAATGCTGCATTCAAAAGCCTTGAAGCCTTTCACTTCAGAAATAGGCTACAATAATCTTATTAAATTGATCTTCCATTCACCTTTAAGAGGTGATACAATGGTCATGTCGCTGGATGAGTAAACCTAAATGTGAACTGTTGAAATCACATGTTTGTTGCTGGAGAAATTTAAATTTAATTAAAAAACAAATGTGGAACTGAAAGCTAGTTTCAGTGTTGCAACCTAAACACTATTATTGATGGCTGCAAAACCCATTGGATCTACTAAAACCCTTTTGGAAAGAGAATTCATCATGTTTACCTGATCTGTTTTACAGACAACTCCAGACCCCCAGCAATCTTATTGATTCTCAACTACCATCTGAAATGATCGAGCAAGCACTCATTTCAGGGAAATTAGGGATGGGTAACAAATACTGGTTTAGCCAGCAACACCTGCAGTCTAAGAATAAACAGTATCATTTATCCTTGTTTACTTTTAATCTTTGTAACTATCACACCTAATTACTTTACAGCTAATCAAATGACTTTCAGCAACAGTTGTGCAATAAACTTCTATCTTTCTTAAAGCATAGGGTTGAGATACTGGTTACTATTAATACTATAAGCCTCACACCTCAGGAAGGTCAGACTGGCACTGGAGCGTGTCCAGCAGAGATTCACACGGATGATCCCTAGAATGGTAGGCCTAACATACGATGAACTGCTGAGGATCCTGGGATTGTATTCCTTAGAGTTTACAAGGTTGAGGGGAGATCTGAGAAACTTACAAAATAATGCATGGCTTAGAAAGGGTGGACGCTGGGAAGTTGTTTCCGTTAGGCGGTGAGCGCAGCCTTAAATTAGAGGGAGTCAATTTAGAATAGAAATGAGGAGACCTTTCTTCAGCCAGAGTGTGGTAGGCCTGTGGAATTCATTACCACAGAGCACAGTGGAGGCCAGGGCGTTAAATGTCTTCAAGGCAGCGATTGACAAATCCTTGATCACGCAAGGAATTAAGGGCTATGGGGAGAGTGCAGGTAAGTAGAGTTGAAATATCCATCAGCCATGATTAAATGGCGAAGTGGAGTCAATGGACTGATTGACCTTACTTCCACTCCGATGTCTTATGATCTAAGATTGAATCACTCAAACGAAAAGCCAACTAGATAAATCATAGAAATTCACAATTCATAGACTATTCCGAGGACATGATTGGTGTGATCATTGCATTTCAACACTTTCTGCACAAATGGTAGTAAAAATCTGAAACGTTTTCTTCGTCAAAAAGGCAAGGATGCTGAGACTATTGGAGTTTCAAGACAGATACATCTTTGTTAAATGTATCAAGAGATATGAAGCAAAGGAAGGAAAAGGGATTGGAGGTGCACAGTCATGACCTAACTGAACAGCTCAACAAACTGAATTGCTTATTGCTTAGTTCTGTTCCTACTGTTTTAATAAATTGCTTATAAACTGCGATAATGTTTTATTAAATAATGAAATTTAATCACATTCCTTATGGATAACTGAAAACAGCATGAGTTTGTGTAGATTACAGGCTTCAAGAAATTATGTAATTGTAATGACATAAGGGCTCCTGCAAATTTACCTTGAATTTCCATAAAATGCAAATGTCAGCATTCTATTAATGCACAACTGAGATCACCAGCAGTGCACAACACAGAACTATAACTAATTTCCTTTAAAGTTTTCATGTGCCAATCTTCCATCTTACCAATCTTTGCATCTGCAGAGCAAGAGGGGTCTTGGCTCAGTGGAGATAAGAACTATTTCCTCGCTTTTGGATCACAACTCATCTAATAAACCCATTTGCTTATTTATTTGCTTTGAAAATCATACATGAAGCACATCATTTGGAATAAGTAAATTGGAAAGACAAAACTGAGAAAATCTAGTCTGCTGGTTATGCTTTTAAAAATTACCTATGAGCGAAGTCAATTTTGGGAGCAGTCCCACTTGAACCATTTTATTCCGAAGACCAGTGTCAAAAGACAGATTCAGTAGCAAGCGCAGTGTAATATTCAGGAGATCCTCATGTTCACAAGGCACCAACTTAGACAGCTTCTCAATGATGTTCAGCTCTACCTGCAAATTAAGAGAAAAAACATACTGAATATTGTTCTCTTATCATGTGCAGCTTTCCTCTTCAAAGTCTTTCATCCAACTCATTTAACATAAAGCTCACATATTGATTTTCATGGTTATGGGCTAAAGTTCAGAGGTTTCAAAGTAGTTTTTTTAACTGTAAAAACACTAAGGTGATTTGTTAAATAGATCTCACAAACATAAGTATCAATCGTCAAATAACAGACTAATTAAAATGGTACAAATGATATGCATTTTACATATGCTACACTATTGCAGTTTACAGAAATTGTCACACTTGAAAGTGAGGAAATCAATAAACCATTCACAAAACTAGTTTTCCAGCACACAGATCCACATACATATCTTGCATCAATACAACTTCAATTGAAAATACTTGTTTAAAAAATAATTTGTTTTTCCGAAAACTGTCACAGTTAAATGTTATTTCAACAACCCTGACCACACAAAAGGTTTAGCACATTGGTCAGATAAAGTTTAAATTTTACTAAATAAAGTCTCCTCTCATGCTAAAAGCAAGAGTCATTTAAATACAGCATCCAACAAAAAGATTCACTGCTACTTCTGCATGTTATTGAAATAGTGCTGAAGAAAAAACATGTTATTTTTCACCATTTGCTATGGTTTTATATTTATTTTACTGCAGAAGTCCGACTCCAGTCTTCAAAATGTTTGCAAAAACAATTGCCACATCATCAGCTCAATGGTTAGCACTGCTGCCTTACAGCACTTGGGATCCAGGAGTAAGTCCAGCCTTGAATGACTACCTGTGTGGATTTTACATGTTCTCCCCATGTCTGCACGGGTTTCCAATTTCCTCCCACAGTCCAAAGATGTGGAGGATAGACGCATCGGCCATACTAAATTGCTCGCAGTGCCAGGCATGTGTAGGCTAGGTAGATTAGAAATGGTAAATGAGGGGTTACAAGATAAACTAGGAGATTGGGTGAGATACTCTTCAGAGGGTTGGTAATAACCAATGGGCTGAATGGCCTCTTTCCAACTAGGGATCCTATGATTCTCTCTGTTTCAGCACAAGTGCAGACGTTAATTCAGACAGCTAAAAAGCAATGTTGAGAGAAGTCAGTAAAGGTGACTTCAAAATATGCTTAAATTTTAATCAAGTCTTTATTTGGGAAATATCAAACATTCTTTGTGATGGTAAAAAATATTTACGTAGTACTTGTAAGACAATGACAGGTCAAGGAAAGGTCAACAGTATGTTTTGCCAACAGCAAAATTCTTTCAGATACATTATTAAAGAATCACCCACAGCACCTAAACGTACTCAAGTTTTGCATATATAACCGTAATTTTACATGCTAGACTGGGGTGTTCCACCCTGTTACTTCAGGATTAGTGTCCAGATAGCAAGAAATGAAGTCAGAAAGTTTGGCTATTCAAAATGAATCATCACTGGCAGTCCTTTACAGGCAGGGATGCCTTTCTTTCACTGTCATGGTGAGTTCGCAGATGGTTGTACAGACCGATGAAGCTTCCGTAGGCTCTGTTAAGGCTGTGGGACGGGGTGGGTGAGATGTTGGTGTGGCAGTGCACTCCTTATGCTGCTTTTGCCTGGTTTCTACCTTTTCCTGAGGACAAGTCTTGAGATGCTCGATGCCTTTCGGGATGCTCCTCCTCCATTTTGGACGGTCTTGAACAAGTGACTCCCATGTGTGTAGGAATGCTGCAATTCACCAGCAAAGCTTTGAGGTTATTATTGAAGCACTTCCTCTGTCCTCCTGGAGCATACCTGCTGTTTTGGAGCTGGGAGTAAAGCACCTGCTTGGGGAATGTCGTGTCAGTCATGCAGACAATAAGCCTTGCCCATCATAGCCGGTCAAGGGTCGTCCGTGCCTCGACGCTGGGGATGTTGGCTTGGTTGGGGACACTGGTTTTACTGTGTCTTTTTTCCCAGTGGATTCACAGGATCCTGCGCAGGCAGCATTCGTGGCAATGCTCCAATGTTTTGTTGTGTCTGCTGTAGATAGTTCAAGTCTCAGCTATACAGGAGAGAGAGAATCACTACAACTCTGTAATCCATGATTTTTGTGTCAGATCTGGTGTTATCCTCAAACATCCTTTTCCCCAGGTCAAAGGCTGCACTACACACTGGAGGCACTGCTGGATCTCTTCATCAAGAGCTGGTTTGGCCAACAGGACATTCCTAAAGTATTGGAAGTGGATAACATTCTCGAAGGCCTCCTCATGGGCCTTGATCATCAGGGGTTTGTGCCATAATGCCGGGCCAGGTGGATGTCCAGGCAGAGATCCATTCTCTCATATGCCACTGTGAAACTGACGATAGTCTGGGGTACATGCTCTGAGATTGTACGTAAGCAAGCATTATCTGCATACTGCAGCTCAATGATATTGGTTGGGGTGACTTTGGTTTTAGCTTGAAGGTGGCAGAGGTTGAATGATTTCCCGCTGGTTTCCTAAGTCAACTCCACTCCAGCGGGGAGGTGAATATTGCAGCAAGGTAGATCAAGAACAGTCTTGCAGCGATGACGCAGCCCTGTTTGAAACCAGTCTGAATTGGGAATGAGTTGATGGTGGAGCCACTTGTCATTAGCATGGATATTGTCCATCTGCAAGAAAAGCTCTCGCTTCGAGCAAGATGTTTATATGAATGCTCCATCAAATGTACTTCCATAGTTTGACTGCTTTTCACCAGCTAAAGTAAAAAAAACTTTGCAAATCCCAGCTGAACATTGCTCTTTTAACAATATATATGCTTTGCTATTAGTACATACAGATTCAAGCCTTAAGAGTGAAAAAATCCCCTCTAAAAAATTGGTGTATTGCAACAACTTCAAGTATTATATTTTTATTGTGAATATCTAGATAATAAATTCCATATTCTCTATTTCACTAGATTTCAATTATACATTTTAGCACCTTCAAGGAGCAATTAATTTTTGTACCATATTTAAATAGATTTTCTGGAAACCTATAATCCAATGCAGAAAAGAAATCCAAAGACAGAGGTGTAATTCTGTTTAAATGCTTGAAATAAATGATTAATACTTTTGGTGAATTATCACAAGACACTAAACGTCAAAGGCCAATAAACTATTTGCCAAATTAAAACACATTTTGCTTTTGAGATACAAAATTAATTTCAATGGATTTCACCAATGAAGTTAAAAGTATTGTATTGCACAAAATGTGAAGTGAAAGGGCATAAAATATTAAGGATTTAATTGTGCACAAACAGTTTAATTCTCGAACAGTGAATTTTCCTATATATCCAGATGCAATTTGACTCTTTTTGATTCAATCCATTTTGATTCTTTTAATGCAGAATACTTTGTTGATACATTAAAATGGAACACAAGGTGAGAGAATATTGAAGTCCATCGAGATCAGCAAAAGTTTATAAAAAGCAAATTACTCCTTTTCTGCCAACAAGCTTGTCTTCTTACAATACTACCACAGCATTCAACTCCCTTCACTGAACACTTTATATACGATCTAATTAAAACAATTTCTGGTGCATTGCCCATTTTCAACCAATTCATACCACGTGTACACAGGTGGGCTGAAAAAGAAATTGAGAACTTGTGAGGGCACCGCACGTATGGGGGTCCATGCACAGATCATCTGGGTCTTAACCTGAACCATCTGCATGTCCAAACCACTTTCCCCGTAACTCATTTTGAGCACTAAATGGTGCTTAATGTCTTTATAGGTTTTTCTTGATGCAAAAGCATTAGGCTAATGACAAAACACATTGAAGAAAAGCTGGATTTAATTACAATCAAGTTAAGATTTAGCACATCATTACAAAGCATTTAAGGTCTTCAGACAGTCATGTGTAATCCCATGGTAGTTTCACATTTTTAATACCTCCAGGAAAAAAGTTAAAAAGCAAACAAAAATGTTTCATAATGTAGTTTTCACAATTAAGATTATTAATGTTTAATATGTAAACTACGTATAAAATCCTTTGATTAATATGCAACCTAAGATATAACAGAAACTCCCATTTATTTCATTATTTTCATTGGGATGAAACAGAGTTCAATACAAAAGTAAAATTGCTTTTACTGCACTTGCGCTAACTCTACGCTCAATTTGGCAAATGCATAGGGGACTATTATTAACTAATACTAAATTGACTAATTGGCTTCCAGCAAACTACAAATGAGTCATTTTCTATTTGCTTAAAGAAAGTCAAAAAACAACCAATGAAAGCTTCCTTTGATGCTACAACATTAAATTGAAGCAATTAAAACTTACTTGAGGCCAATAAGCTACCTTTTTTTAAAGTCATGATTTTCAGGCAGAGAATAGTTTTTTTTAATAATTATTTGTTTTGTCCAAATACCTAGAGTAAACCAAAAAAAAGTTGCGCTCGCTCTCTTTCAGGACACAATAAACTAATCTATAGTTGTTAAATACATTAAAAGGTACTCCACCATTCAACACTAAACAAACTTGCATTCAGAAAAGTGGCAAGATTTTGAAACAACTACATGTTGCAATTTTGATAAATTCCTCTGTTACTCATACAGGATTACTTCCAGGTGTAACTTTTCAAAGACTTCTAAAGCTGATTAAAAAGAATGAAAAGCCTGGAAAATTTATGAGTTGCATTAACACCATTTTCTTCCCACCTCACGAAAGAAAAAGTGGACGTCCATTTAGTTAAAATAAAACAAAATAAAGAGAGGAAAACGATCTCTGCACTTTTTATGGAAAACCATTGAGTGGGTCTGCATATATAAATGCTCGCTAGCATTTAATAGCATGTAGAGTCACAGCACAGAATGATTTAGAACAACAATCTCGGTTATGTTCGCTGTAAGGCTAAATGGGGTTATTCACTGCCAAGTGAGGTACGTCAATGTACAAACTAGGCAAAAACAAGTGAACATTTAACTTCTCAAAAACTGTAGCTATTCCAGACCATTTAATTACTCTTAAACAAACCACCCAATAATTTCTCGTCTTCCACAGGCACCCATTATGAATATGCTTTGTGTGAAATAAAATAATACATTACTTCAAATTATGAAAACTCAGTTTTATCTTGAATACTTGAGCACATTATGCAGACGACCACCACACTGAGTTAAATAACTGGTCCCAGCTAAAGACAATAGAAGCATTGTAATTGATTTCAGCACCTTAATGGCTAGTGATGGAAAAACGTAATAATTATCATCCCCAATGTCCACAAGTATATGAATAGGAAGGGTTTGGAGGGATACAGGCTGCGTACTGGCAGATGGGACTAGATTGGGTTAGGATAGCTGGTCGGCACGGACGGATTGGACTGAAGGGTCTGTTTCCATGCTGTACATCTCTATGACTATAAGTGAAAAAAAGGATCTAACTCAGTTCAAACAGCACACACCATGTTCCAAACACTTGGCCTAGGAATATGCAAAGAATGCAAAGAGATACTGAAGGATTGTCAGAAACTCTAAAGTTATATCATAAAGATGAAGTCAAAAAACTACACTGTGAAACTGTGTTTACACAATATGTTTGAGTAGGCCTTTAAATATACTGATTTTTCTAAATTTCCTTTCAAACAAATCATCTTGAAACTTCATATGTATAGAAGTCTATGCACTATTATGATGGCTTAGATGGCAGTAATTAATTATATTTGTCAAGAATCAAATATTTTTATGTTACTTAACAGTAATTTTTTTTAATCTAGTTAGTCAGATGAACAAAGAAGTGATCAATGGTTTGCAAAGATGAAAGAGGTAGAAAATGAAAGTAATAGTAGATAATATCAATTTCTTAATTCAAAGATCTAACCTGTGATATAGTACTGAACAGTAAATACACAATGTCCGAAAAACTAAATCACAAAATTAATTTACATGCTTATGCTAATAACTATATCCTGAAAGGGGCACATTTTCAAACTTTAATAATAGAATTTTATTTTTGCACTGGTCATGAACACCGATCAAATGTGAAAACATTTTCTTTTCCTTCCTTTTAATGGTTCATAAATTCTGACTATTTCTTGTTAATTCACTGTTATATTTCCATATTCTACGGTTCATGATTTCAATTTATTTCAGCTTGAGTGTACTTGGAAAGATCTGATAAATCATAATACTTTGAGGAGACTTATTTTTAAAATGCGCCTTTTAGATAACTTTGTTAGCTATGGTATATTTTACACTAAGTTGAATATTTATATTAATTACAAAATAAACAATAACATTTGGGTAAGGAACAGAGGGACTGACAGCTATATCCAGTATTAGAAATCTTTCAATGTGGCGGGGCAAGTCGATAAGACTATACAGATGAAAACAGGATCAAGGGCTTCCTTCGTGTGGAGAAACTTGAGAAGTGAAAATCATCCAGTTAGAATAGTAGTGGTTTAGGATTTAGGACGATTGCAAAATTCTGAGGAGCTCCCTCCAAGATTGAATGGCAACTAGAGATCACAGATTTAAAATATTTGGCTAAAGAACTAGAAGAAAAATATGACAGCCTTTTCACCCTGACACAAGTTATAAGATGTCAAATGTTGAAAAGCAGACTTCTTTGGAATCCCAAAAAAGCAATTTGGAATCTTGACAAGGAATAAGTTTCAGTCACCAGTAAAGCTTTGGAGTGAAAATGAATGATATAATGGGCTAAGTTACCTCCTTCTGTGCTATAAGATTCTACAACTAAAAAAAGTCCTTCATCTTTTGTCCCTTCATCATACAGGTTGACTAGAAAAATAGGTTAACAATATATATGTTTAGCAGACCCTATGGGAGCCTTCTTATGGTGTCATGGCAGTGCCTTTACACCTGGACCGAGACTTGCTCCAGAGATGTGCAACAACATCGGAACAAATTGATTAGAAAACTTAGGCCCTATTGTCTGTCTATCGTTGGACCAGGTGGCCAGAATTCAAGTCCCAACTGTTCCTGAAGGTTTTTAATAATGTTTCTCAGAACGTTGGTTAGAAAAATAGGTTAAAAATCTTTTTTAAAATGATAAAGCAGACTCTTCTTCCACTTCCGTGGTCATGTTCATGCCCGAGTGTCCTTGGAGATGGAGCACCTTGTGTCCATCAATGCTCTCAATGTCTTTAGAGAGAGGTGGGCAGCACAGGGATTATAGTACTTTATCTCCTCCTCCAACTCTTTTTTGATTTAGCCCTTTGCCTCTCTCCCTCAGTGCTCCTTACTACTGATGGCTTGCAGTACCCATAATGGGTTTTGCTTGTAAATATTTAATTGGTTACGTAGGTGATTACAGGTGATGGTTAAAAGAAAAAAAAAGAGAGAAAAGTCAGTGATTTTGGTGGTGGGAATGTTGTGTCTAATAGGTCAGAGTAAAATTTAAAAAAAAGACCCACAGCCTTTAGAGAGGGGTGGGCATCACCAGGGATACACTGGTGGGAAAATCACTCAGTTGTGTGCAATAGCACTTCTTAGCAGAAGAAAGAAAAAGCAGACCACTGCTTTTGAGAGAGAGATGAGCTTTATTTCCCCAATCCCAATGCCATTTTGATTTAGTCTCTACATCCCCCTCACTTTTGATGGTTTGCATTGCCCATAACAGACTTTGGTTATCAATATTTTATTGATCACATGGGTATTTTATTGGTGGTGGTGAATTTTTTTTCTCTTTTTAAGCAAAAAGAGTCACAGTGATACTGGTGGTGGGAAAGTCATTCAGTTGCGTACGATAGAACCTCTGGGTTAAAAAAAGCAGGGCTCTTGTGGTGTAGTGGTAGAGTACCTGGTTGTATCTCTGGGCTGTGGAGTTCTGGGTTCAAATCCCACCTGCTCCAAAGATGTGTCGGAACATCTCTGAACAGATTGATCAGAAATATTTATAAAGGAGAGCAAGATGATTAACAGTTAAAAACAAAAACCAAACTCATGGGAATTTGGTGGTGAGAAAATCGTTCAGTTGTGTGTATCAACACTTTTGAATATCTGAAAAAAAACAGAATCAGAGAGGGTCTTGTAGTACAGTGGTAGCATCCCTAACTCTGAGGCAGGAGGCCTGAGTTCAAGTCCCACTTGCTCTAGAGGTGGGTAATAGCATCTCTGAACAAGCCGATTAGGAAAATGTGCGTGTGCGCGCGTAAATGCATCTACAACTGTGTGTAAATATTATATACAAATAGATAAAGCAGTCTCAGTCACAGTGATTTGGTGACGTGAAAGCCATTCGGTTGTGAGAGAGAACATTTCTGGATATATATAAAAGCTGACTCAGACAGGTCTGCAGAACTGCCTGTACTGGGCTGGAATTAGCCTTTGTATGCAACAAGTAGTGGCTCTATTTTGGCATTCAACAAACAATGTTCCGTTCCAGTCAGGCTTCCTGAGTTATTACACCACCTAATAATAGCCATCTCCTTCAAAGTATACTTCAATAACTGAAAAAATGTATTTCCAAGTCAAAACATAATTAACTTATTCAAAATATTCATGCTTATTACCCAGCTAATATTGGAAATTGAACATGCTTACTAATAACACTGTTAGCATTCATGGATTTGGCAGAGTAAATAGTAATGTAAAACTTTAACTCAGTTTGGTCTGCAAGTCAAATGAAAAAGATGACTATAACAAACTTTTTTTGTTTTAAAAGTTCTGTTTTTGTTTTTTTTTTGGATAATGGTTGACTCCATCTGATTCTGATCTTGAGATAACCAGTCAATTTCATGACTTTGATTTGCTATCAGTGTTGCTAGCCAAAATCTGTAACAACTAAAAGTGATTTCTTGGCCAATTATGGATATCGTTAGTTAAGATCAGCATTTAATGCTCATCCTCATTTCACTGGGAACAGTGTGTCATATCTTATTCACATACTGGTCTGATTTGAATAGTTCAACTTCATTCTGACATTTGAGAAAATTTACTTAAATGTGATAAGAAAAATGTGAAATTTTGTTTTTATATAATCCAGTCAATATATAAAGTAGGGACTCAAGACTACCTACCATATCATTCTTGTTCTCCACAAATACACTGAGTTTCTTTAGAAAGGACATCACTAGGATCAGCAACTCAAAGTTTTCTCGATCAAGTGATTTCACAAGCATGTGAACGATATTTTTGTTCCTCATTTTCAGTTCAGTCCTTGTGTCTTCAGCCAAATTTAAAAGAAGATAGAAGGCAACTAGAAAAGAAATACTGGAAGTGATTTTCTTTTTAAACAATAAAATCCATGGGATTCAGTGCAATCATTAAACAATTCTGAACTTTTCGTGTAAAACATCATTAATTTATACAAACACTAAACAAAAACATGAAATTAAATCAAATATGCCAAACTTAAGTATGATTGAAGTGTTAAACATAAATGAAATAATTTATTTTAAAATAACTGTTCAATGGAACTTAAGTAGTACTTAAATCCATATCTAAACTATCATACATATAAAGACTTTGCTTTCACAAACAGGTGTCAAGAATGTATGAGGGATGGTAGAGGTGAGACTTTTTCAATTAGTTATTCCTAACAAAATCATGAATGCCCATAAAGGAAAAATGACTGATTTTACTAAACAAATATAATGCAGGAAACCCTCCCCAATAATTTGAAGAAATATGCCACATCAGAAATTCCTTCATCCTGTTTTTAACAATTTACTTTTTTGTTAGAAACAAAATACCACCTACCTCTCAATAATTGCTCTTGCTTGATAACCAAACCCTGATATTTCTTGTATGTTTTCTCATAGTCTTTCTTCAGTACATGGTTATCAGAATCATCGTCAAGTGAAGGTTAAAGTTAAGGTATAATCACTTCCATTATGTTAATTTCTGTGTGATTCAGAGTACCCTATGAATATAAATCTATCATATAAATTAAAATCTTTTGTCCTAAGAAAATTGCTATCGTTATTTATGTAAGCACAGTAATGGAGAAAATATTTCAACGCAAGTACCCCTGTATCTGAAAATGATGTAAGCTTAATTACATCACCTTTATTCTTTCATGAAACGTGAGCCATTATTGGTAATGCAAACATTTGTTTCCAACCCTATTTGTCCTTGAATATGCTAGGCCATTTCAGAGGACAGTTAAGAGTACAACATGTTGCGGTGGATCTGCAAGCAAATATAAGCCAGAACAGGTAAGGATGGGAGATTTCCTTCCTTGAACAGCATTAGTAAACCAAACTGCTTGTTTAGTTTTATATCATTAAAAAACAAGTTCTGGAGAAACTCAGTTGGTCTGATAGCATCTATAGAGGGAGAAAAACAGTTAATGTTTCGAGACCAGTAACCCTCTGTCAGTCACTGAACTGAAAATGTTAACACCATTTCTCTCTCTACAGATGCTGCCAAACCTATGTTTCTCTAGCGCTTTCTATTTCAGATTTCCCAAATACACAGTCCTAATATTTTATTTGAGGGGCTTTTTACAATAATTGACAATGGCTCCACGTTCATCACTACGGAGACTAGCTTTTGATTCCAGACTTATAAATAAAATTAAATTGCATCAACTACTATAGTGGAATTTGATCTGATGTCTCCAAAGACATTTTTTTGGCCTATAACGGAGTCATTACGGGGAGTCAGGCAAGTGGAGTTCAGGTCACAATTTGAATAAGGATTAGGCCATTTGGTCATTCAACAAGATTAAGGCCAATCAGATTACAACCTTAAATCCATAACCTTTCAGCCCTTTGGTTAACAAGAATGTATCTATTGTGCCTTAAAAATATTCAAGGATTCTGCTTCCACCACTTTTGCAAAAAGCAAGTTCCAGAGACTGCCAACCCTCCAACAGAACTAAAATTGCCTCGTTCTTGTTCTAAATGGGTGACCCTGGCTCTTGATTCTCTCAACAGGAAACCTTCTCTCTCTATCAAATTCAGAACAGTGCTCAAGATCTTTCTGACTTCCATCAAATCACCTCTTACTTCTAGACTCCAACTGATAAAAGTCCTATCTGTCCAGATTTCCATCATTATACAATCCACCCAGTCCAGGTGTTGGTTTAGTATAACTCTGAATTGATTCCAACACACAGCCTTCCTTAAATAAGGTGACCAATACTGAACACAATACTCCAGATGGGATCTTTGTGTCAGCAGCAAATTTGGCAACCATTCCTTCCATCCCTTCATTAAGTCCCATATATAAATTATAAACACTTAAGATCCCAACATTGACCTCAGCAGTAGACGAATCATTACGTCTTGCCAACGTGGGAAAAAGATCCATTTAAGCTTACTTTCTGCTTCCTATTAGCCAACCAATCCTCTATCCATGCCAATATGCAACCCACTACAATGAGGTTGATTTTCTCCAGTAACCTCTCAATGCACGTAATGCCTTATCAAAACGTAGAACATCCACCAGTTAACCTGTAGCCACAGCACATTATTTCCTCAAAAAGATAGAGTAGTCAAACATAATTTCCCTTTCACAAAACCCGTTGACTCTATATGATTATCTAAGTACCTTGTTGTTACTAATTTAATAATAGATTCTACATTTTCCATATGACAGATGCTAAGCTACCCAGCCTTTGTTTTTTTTTCTCTCTCTCTACCTTTTTGAATAAAAGAATTATAATTGCTACCTACTGACCGGATGGGACTTTCTACAAATGAAGGGAGTTTCTGAAAATTATATCCATGGCATCATCTATTTAATTTGCAAGTTCTTTAAGTCATACAATGAAATCCATCTGGAGCCAGCCATTTACCAGCCTGCATCTCCAACAATGTACTCAATGGAATGACGTTTCTGGTGACTATAATTTCTGAGTTTATTCTTTCCTTCCAATTGTTAATTTAATGCTGCTTCTAGGATGTTACTTGCATCCTGCACAGTGAAGACTGATGCAAATTGCCTATTCAATTAAGCTGCCATCTCCTTACTTTATAGTTGTAATTCTCCAAACTTACTTTTATAATGTTAAAAATCACAACACCAGGTTATAGTCCAACAGGTTTAATTGGAAGCACACTAACTTTCGGAGCGTTGCTCCTTCATCAGGTGGTAGTGGAGGGCTCAATCCTAACACACAGAATTTATAGCCAAAATTTAGTGTGATGTAACTGAAATTATACATTGAAAAATTGATTGTCTGTTAAGCCTTTCATCTGTTTGTATATCATTATAGTTTCACTTCTTTCATGTGTAAATCACAAAACCTTTTTTTTAAAAAAGTTGCATTCTCAGGTTAGCTGTTAACAATAGTGATAGCTAGACAATATGTTGAAGGTGTTAGCCCCCTGTGTTCTCTGTCTATGCTTTTATAATGCTTTTCTTACATATTTATAGAGACTCTTAAGTTTCTTTGTTTACGTTTCTGGTTAGCTTTCTCTTGTACTCTAATTTTTTTCCGGCTTGTTAATTATTGTTTTTTTTTTAAAAGTATTTTACCCAAACTCCTGATGTACAACCTGTCATTGCATAATTGCATTTTTGTTAAGTTTGCTGCTTTCTTTAACCATTCTAGTTATCTATGAATCATCCCTTTGAATTTGTCGTCTTCTTTGGAATTACAGTGCGAATTAAATAAGATTTTCTAAAGCAATTGCAAGGGTTTGGATGAATATGGGCCGGGTGCTGGCAGGAGGGACTAGTTTGGGTTGGGATATCTGGTCGGCATGGATGAGTTGGACCGAAGGGTCTATTTCTGTGCTGTACATCTCTATGATTCTAACATTTTGGTGCATAAGGAGGAGGTGTTAGCGATTCTGGAAAGTGTAAAAATAGGTAAGTCCCTTGGGCCAGATGGGATTTATCCTAAGGCTCTCTGGGAAGCCAGGGAGGAGATTACCGAGCCTCTGGCTTTGATCTTAATGTCGCCATTGTCTACAGGAATAGTGCCAGAAGATTGGAAGATAGCAAACATTGTTCCCTTGTTCAAGAAAGGGAGTAGAGACAACCCTGGAAATTATAGACCTGTGAGCCTTATTTTGGTTGTGGTTAAAGTGTTGGGAAGGATTATAAAAGAGATAGGACTTATAATAATCTAGAGAGAAATATGTTGATTACAGATAGTCAACACGGTTTTGTGCCTCACAAACCTTATTCTTTGAGAAAGTGATCAAACAGGTGGATGAGGGTAAAGTAGTTGATGTGGTGCATATGGATTTCAGCAAGGCGTTCGATAAGGTTACCCACAGTAGGCTATTGCACAAAATACGGAGGCATGTGATTGAGTGTGATCTAGCTGTTTGGCTCAGACATTGGCTAGGTGAAAGAAGACAGAGGGTGGTGGTTGATGGGAGATGTTCATCCTGGAATTAAGTTATAGTGGGGTACCGCAAGGAACTGTTTTGGTCCACTGTTGTTTGTCATTTTTATAAATGACCGGGATGAGGGCATAGAAGGATGGGTTAGTAAATTTGCAGATGATACTAAGGTCTGTAGAGTTGTGGATAGTGACGAAGAATATTGTAGGTTACAGAGAGACATCGATAAGCTGCAGAGCTGGGCTGAGAGATGGCAAATGGAATTTAATGCGGAAAAGTGTGAGGTGATTCACTTTGGAAGGAGTAACAGGAATACAGAATACTAGGCTAATGGTAAGATTCTTGGTAGTGTAGATGAGCAGAGAGATCTCTGCGTCCAGGTACACAGATCCTTGAAAGTTGTCACCCAGGTTGATAGTGTTGTTAAGATGGCATGCGGCGTGTTAGCTTTTATTGGTAGAGGAATTGAATTTTGTAACCATGAGATCATGCTGCAGCTGTACAAAACTCTGGTGTGGCTACATTTGGATTATTGCATACAGTTCTGGTTACTGCATTATAGGAAGGATGTAGAAGCTTTGGAAAAGGTTTAGAGGAGATTTACTAGGATGCTGCCTGGTATAGAGGGACGGTCTTATGAGGAAAGGCTGAGGGACTTGAGGCTGTTTTCGTTAGAGAGAAGGTTGAGAGGTGACCGAATTGAGACATAAAATAATCAGAGGGTTAGATAGGTTGGACAGTAAGAGCCTTTTTCCTCTGAAGGAAATGGCTAGCACAAGGGGACATAGCTTTAAATTGAGGGGTGATAGATTTAGGACAGATATCAGAGTTTCTTTACTCAGTATAGTAGGGGTGTGGAATGCACTGCCCGCAACAGCAGTAGACTCACCAACTTTAAGGGCATTTAAGTGATTATTGGATAGGCATATGGACGAGAATGGAATAGCGTAGGTTAGATGGGCTTCAGATTGGTTCCACAGGTCAGTGCAACATTGAGAGCCATAATGTTCTTTGAATACGATGGCAAAGATGGTCCTGCAGATATAATGGTTGATAATTTTCAGTATATATTGGAGAAGACTGGGCAGAGCCATTCTGAGTATCAGGCAGACTTTTATTTAACGAGCCTGATAGACTTTGAGGTTGTCCTAGTCCAATTTGAATGCAGATTAGGTAATATTTCAAACATTACTCCAGTTGAGAGTCTGCTTCTTATTTGGCAAATAGCTCTTCATACTGACTACGCAGAACCTCATTCTTTGTTCTGTTTCATTGGTACTTACATGAATCAGGATAACCAAACCCTCCTTCTGCCACAAAGTTCTTTTCCCAGTCCCGAGCCTGAGTATCAGACAATCATGTGGACCCTCAAACTGTGCTGCAGAGAAGCATCAATCCCTCTGACTATATTGTCCCCTACTTCTGCTCACATCTATGTTCCAATAAGACCTGCACATGTGGAGCGGTGTTGCTACTGTAATTATTTATGAAAACCTTTTAGATAAAAATGATAACTCTGCCATTTACTTCTAGATTTGGTTACATATGACAAAGGATATCTACCTTCTTCTTCTTATGAAGTTCTTCTTGCCATAGATCATGCCTCTTCAGTTCATGGTCGATTATATTCATACAGAGTGCACCAATTTTATAGTGAGTAATTAGTCCATGAAATTGAGAAAAACTACAAGACAAAGTTAGATCAATTTGATCACAAAAGTATTTGTGTTCTGAATAACCCAAGCCCCATCTGATCCTAATTACATCCACGCTATGAAATATTACTGTCTAATACAACTGAAATATGAACTACAGAATTATGAAAGCAGGAAAAACTTGAAAAAAATTAATTTCTAACTGGCAGCTATTGAGTCTAATGTCTCCCTGATGCCATGATCAAGCATATCGCTGAATGGCTGTAAGCACTCCAAGGTATGAGTGTGGACAGTGGCATGAAGTTTGGCAGTCATATTTTAGAGAAGTTAGAAAGGGGTCTTAACAAGTATGATCATGCACCTGTGAAGATAGAAATAAGATGACTGAATAGATGAACAGTTGGTGCAATAGAGAGGGTTTTGATTCATGAACATTAGAACTGGCTGAGGGAATGGGCATCATTATAGGTGCTGTCAAGTGTCCCAGCAGGGTGCCTTGCAATGCTATTGAGAATTGCAGGAGGATAGGAACCAGGATTTTTAAGGGCTAACAAGGTACATAAAGGACTGTGAGATAGAGGAGCATCAGGGCTAGGATAATATTCTGAAAATCAGACTTACAGTCCATGTATGAAATTGCACAGAAAATAAGCTAAATGAATGGCAAGCAAAAATAGCGCTACAACTACAACTGTGGCTATAACAGAGACCCGGCTCTAAATAAGTGGGTCCTAAATATTCAAGGTACTCAGTACAGATAAGGAAGGAAAGAAAAGATGAGGAGCAGCAAAATGCTTTAAGAAGCACGAGAGGTTAAGAGAGAAGATATCATAGAATGATCAAGGACAGAATTAAAGGTTAAGAACCCATCAAGATATTATTACACTACTGGGTCTATTCTATAGGCCATCAATATTACTGATTCATGTGCAGGTGAACATTTGTAAGGAAATTAAAGAGATGTGTAAAACTCGAGAGTAGTTATTATGGGAGACATGAATAACCCTGATATAGGCTGGCTAGTAATAATGTCAAGGGCAAAGAGGGAGAAGACTTCTTTAAGTTGACTCAAGCGAATAATTGAGCGAAGTATATTTCTGGTCCAATGAGGAAGGAGGCATTGCTGGATCTGATTCTGGGGAATGAAGAGGGACAAGTAGATAAAATATCAGAATAAGATATTTAGGGAACAACAATCAAAGTAGTGCGAAGTCATACAAAATAAGGGACATAAGGGGTATAATTCCAAAGTGGTGTCAGGAAAGGAAGACCTATAGATACACATGCACAAATCACTGCAAGTGCCAGGTCAGGGTAACAGCATAGCTAAAAATGTATACTTGATCCTGGGCTTTATTAATACAGGCACTGTACAAATGCAAGAAAGTTAATTCAGAATCTTTACACTGTTATAAATTGGAATAACCCAGAGCAAACCACCTCAAAACATATTCAAAATATAGTCAAGTCTTTAATTTTTTTTATTTTAAAAGTAAGTGTAAGGCCTTTCATTGTAGATGCAATTTTTTGGTCAAACCACTCGACTTGAAGCAAAACACACTACTTTTACACTACAGTTAAAATAAAAATAAAAGAATTGGCTTAACTCTACAACCAAAAGAACTGTGAATGCTGCAAATCAGAGAGAGAAATTGCTGGAAGAGGTCAGCAGGTCTGGCAGCATCTGTGGACAGAAATCAGAGTTAAGGTTGCAGATTGAGTGACCCTTCCTCAGAACCTGAGTTCTCCAACCCAATACGTTAACTCTGATTCTTCTTCACAGATGCTGCCAGACCTGGAGAGCTTTTCCAACCATTTGTTTTTGTTTGCGGCTTAACTGAAACTCTTATTGAAATGCATAAGAAAATATATAAAAAAAACAATTAACTGTTCCGATATAGTAACCTCCCTTAAACACACTCTTAGTATAAGCAAATTCAGGAGAACAGATGATCTCACATGGAATTCTAGCAGCAGGAAGAGTACGCCAGCTTTTATCTGTAACAAGGATAAGCTGGGTGTGGAAGCTCTTATTCATAGAGTCATACAGCATGGAAACAGACCCTTCGATCCAACCCGTCCATGCCGACCAGATATCCCAACCAATCTAGTCCCAGATGGGACTAGATTGGGTTGGGATATCTGGTTGGCTTGGACTGGTCGGACCGAAGAGTCTGTTTCCATGCTGTGCATCTCTATGACTCTATGATTCTATGAATAAGAGCTTCCATATTCAGCTTCAGGACCCAGCAACTGCAGAAAGCTAAAACTAAAAATCCTGGTTCAGTGAGAGTTTGACCCCATCCTTTCAGGTTGCTCCTATTGTTCCACCTTAAAAAAACCCAGGGCCTCACAGGCTGTTTACTTAAATGGCTTTGAGCAGACAGCTCAGCACTTCTGTCTCTACAGTCCATTTCAGTCAGTTTTTTTCCCCACCATTGAACACCTCCATCTTCCTTCAAAGTTGTGACAACATGTTGGTAATTACATTTTCTCACTCTACAATGTGTATAATTTTCAAACTGAACAGAAGCAATAATAAGCTCCGTCTAAACGATTTGGAATTTTTATCCCAAATTCTTCCAAAAACTTTCAGTATACACAATTGTCTCAGACACATTGCTGGCAATATAAATGTTGACATTTTGTAATGTCAACACCAATATCAAGGTTTCTTTCTCAAGTGAGAAATATTTCTGTTGATGATTATTCAATTTTCTGGAAAAATACCTAATAGGTCTTTCTATCTTCTTGCAGTCTTCTTGTAAGAGTACAACACCTTCACCCACATCACTCGTATTGATTATCACCTTGCATGGCTTTGCATATTAAGACATGGCTAACACTGGGGCAGTGGTTAACAGCTTTCAGACTTTCAAATGCCTTCTGACATTCTACCACCAACTGAAATTTTCTGCACTTCTTGTCAGTCAGCGGAGCAACCACTGCTAAAATTCAATATGAACTTCCGATAAAAACCAGCCAGCCCTAGGAATCGTAGTGCTTTCCTCTTCATTGATGGTATAGGAATCTCACCAGTAACCTTAATTTTCACATCCTGTTGGGCCATTTGTTTATGTCCAATGACTTCGGCATTTGCGAACTCATTCTTGGTCAGGTTTATCACGAAGCCTGCCTCCTGAAGTCAATTGAACTATTACAACTGATGCTCCAAATGTTCCTTCTGTGTGATTAAAAATCACCAGATCATCGACACACACCACACAATTGTGTAATTTCGAAATGACCATAATTTAGTCTTTGAAGTGTGGCTGGCGCATTTTTCAGACCAAATTGTATGGTTTTAAATGGGTATAGTCCATTCAGTGTCATAAAAGCCAAAATTTTCTTCACTCTTTCAGATAAACATACCTACCTGCCAGTATCCTCTGAGTGAGTCCAACTTAACATAAGCTGCTTGTCCCACCTTCTCAATACGGTCTTCCAAACGTAGAATAGGATATGAAGCAAATTTTTCTCTGCATTGATTTTGTAATAGTCCCCACATAATTGCAGTGCACCATCTGGTTTTGGCACCATCACTATGGGTGAGTTCCATTCGCTGCAACTAACTGATTACTTTGTGTCTCACTGCATACAATCAATCTCCTTTTAAACCTGTACCAACCTACGGATATTGCTTATTGGAACAGCATTTCCTATATCTACATCATGCATAATCAGATTAGTACTTGCCAGCTTATTTACATATATCTCCTCATGTGACAGTAATAACTCTTTCAGGTCATTTTTGATTTTCTTCTGTAAGGTGACTCATTTAATCCCAATTTTTAAGGATTTTCTCATGGCCCCATTTAATTAGAGGAATGTCCAATTCAGAATCATCTGAACTTGGTTCTTCACTCTGTTGTAACCTTTTGCTTTCCTTCCCAATCAAAATACCTTTTGAGCATATTCACAATGAGATTTCTTTTACATGGCATTATCAAATAATTCATCTCATTCAATATCCTTTCAATTTGACAAGGCCAATTACAACTTGCCTTTAAAGGTTCACCTACCATCGGAAGTAACATTAACACTATCTCTACTCGCAAAATTAAAAATGTTTGATTTCTTATCTGCTTCCTGTATCATCACATGCTGCTCTGTTTACAAATGTTAAAAGCCAACTCAACCGCTCTAATCTTTCCCTAACATTTGACACACAGTCTGACACACTAATTTCTCCTTAATTAATTTCATTGGTCCTCTCACCTCATGCCTGAAAACTAATTCAAATGGACTGAATTTATTTGATTCATTTGATGCATCCCTAATGGCAAGTAGTACAGAATGAATCCCTTGATCCCAATCCTCTGGACAGTCTTGACTATAGGCCCTCAACATGGTCTTAAAAGTTTGATACCACCATTCTAATGCTCCTTGCAATTCTAAATGATACACAGTGGATTTGAATTGTTTTATTCCTAAGCTATCCATAACTTCCTTGAATAACTTTGATGTAAAATTTGACCCTTGATCAGATTATATTTCTGCGGTAGTCTGCATCCTGTAAAAAAAGAAATTTCAGTAATTCTTCTCCAATTCATTTCTAAATCCTCATAAACTTAGGCTTTGAGCAGACTGCTCGCTGCCTCAGTCTCAACCTTTCCTCATAAGAATAGAAAAAAAACACACTTCTTAAAACTATAGTATCATCACAAGATCCTGCAGACTTCCATTGAATAGCAGAAAGGATTACATGACAAGTTCACATTTTAATCACTGTACAAATTGAAAGCACCATTGACTAAGTACTATTCCAGTAACTAATACTTTAAATGACAGAACACAATATTTCTCTTTCACTTTTGACATTAAAATCTCACTTCTTGGTTATACTTTAGAGTCTTAATTAGAAAATGAACTCCCCCATAACCAAAGTTATTCTTAGCTTCTGAGACTTCACTTCCATTACTTTTTCTTCTTAAATTGACTTGGTAACTTTCAATCCCAGAACTATTTTTCATGGTAAAGATTTGTCCTACAGATTCACAGGCTCACTCAAGCTAGCTGAGAACCTTTCAGCCTCATTTCTGAATCCTCACAAATTTAAG
Organism: Chiloscyllium plagiosum; assembly: GCF_037043375.1. Classification (NCBI taxonomy): domain Eukaryota; kingdom Metazoa; phylum Chordata; class Chondrichthyes; order Orectolobiformes; family Hemiscylliidae; genus Chiloscyllium; species Chiloscyllium plagiosum. Next base: position 65,426,188 of record NW_028270147.1, on the reverse strand, counting down.
CTTTTAATCAATCAATCTATAAGTTCCCATCAACATTTATGCATGAAGAACTATGCATGGAGAACCGTAGCTGCTTTCAGCTTTTAAAAGTGATCAAGATAAGTAGCCGGAGAGAAAAAATGGTTTGTCTATGGGCAAAGAGTATCTAAGTGGGACTAAGCAGGTGGCACTTAAAGTTTGCATGGGCAAGACAGAATAAATGGTGTTACCAGATGGCGCGAGATGACAGCAAGGTAGCATTTAAACAAGTATGACATCAAGAAGCCAGTGAAAAACTAGAAGAATGGCCAGGGAGTCATACCTGCCACAAGGGAGGATGGTTGTAGTTATTAGAGGTCAATTATTTCAGCCTCAGGATATTGTTGAGTTAGGGTAGTGTCCAGGACTGCTTAATCAATGACTCACACTTCATAAGGTCATAAGTCCAGAAGTGGCGATATGCAATCAGTCATGAACAATTCAGCACCAATCACATCTTCCCAATACTGAAGCAGTCTGTGTCAGTGTGCAGTAAATCAACGAGGTTTGGGTGGTAAGTGACAGTAATATTTGCATTTCAAGTGCCAATCAATGACCATTTCCCAAAAGATAGAATGTAAAATTCATCCCATGATGTTCAATGACACTACCATCAGTGAATCTCGCACATCCTGGAGATACAATTACCCAGAAACCGAACAGAACCAGTCATATTAATACCATGGCTACAGGAGAAGATGGGGCTAGATGTTCTGAGATAAGTTATCCACTTTCTTTCTCCCCAGTGCAAGTCCATCACCTTCAATACACAAACCAGGCAAGTGAGAGGGTACTGTCCATCTCCTGGATGACAGTAGCTCCAAAAACACTTAAGTGGTTCAATACCAAGTTTGAATGGAACCCATCCACCACCTTCAACATTCATTTCCTGCATCACCAAGGCATACTGACAGCAGTGTGCACCATTTACACAATAATAACTCACCAAGATTGCTTCAATGATACCTTCCAAACTTGTAGCTTCATCGACCGAGAAGAACAAGGACAGAAGATACATGGGAATACTGCTTCCTGATGAAGGGCTTATGCCCGAAACGTTGATTCCCCTGCTCCTCGGATGCTGCCTGACCTGCTCTGCTTTCCTAGCAACACGCTCTCTATTCTGATCTCCAGCATCTGCAGTCCTCACTTTCTCCTCATACTGCCTCTTGTAAATTACCGTCCAGGTTTCACACAATCTGGACTTGGGACTATAGCACTGCTCCTTCACTGTTGCTGGGTACAAGTCCTGAAACTCCCGAACAGCTTTGTGGATGCCCCGAGACTACAAGCACCACAGCAGTCCAAAAAGGCAGTTCACCACCACCTTCGCCAGGGCAATTAAGGATGAGCAATAAATGCTGGTGGAGCAAGGGACTACCACATTTCATGAATGAATAAAAACTCTTCTGAAAACCAATTATGTTTGCACAATTCAAAATTACCACCTTAAATGTTAATGTAAAAATATGCTGGTCTTGTGGAGAAAGTGAAGACTGCAGATGCTAGAGATCAGAGTCTAGATTAGAGTGGTGCTGGAAAAGCAAAGCAGGTCAGGCAGCATCCGAGGAGCAGGAAAATCGATTGTTCATGGTGTTACCAGATGGCACGAGATGGTGCAATTCAGCACCAATCACATCTTCCCAATACTGAAGCAGTCTGTGCAAAAGCTGCTGCCTGACCTGCTGTGCTTTTCCAGCACCACTCTAATCTTTACTTGTGGGGAGTCTAAAGTATTATCACTGCTTGATGACATCTACTCTGTGACCCAATCTACCTTTCCAAAAATTGATCACAACATTTTATTTTAAACTTAGCAGCATGATGGTCTGTTGTAGTTTGGATTTATCAATAATTCATCATATCCATTGTTCTATAATGCAATTTGTTTTATACAGCTTCACTGAAGGGTACAGTGCTCTCCTTTCAGCAAATAGTAAACAAAAAGGCTCCAGAAATCAAAATGAAGTAAATAAGTTCCATGTTTTCACTTTATAAACTCAAAACTGCTGATATTTTAAAAATATATATAAGGTTCACAAATATTTCTTCAACATTCTTTTATAAAAATATTACATATTCTCAATTTACTATGATTATACTGTAAAAATCTCTCACATTTTTGGTTAAGTTTGCATATTTATGTTTAGATATGGTAAAGTAATGGATGCATTTTAAAACAAAAACTAACTCAAATTAATATAGTACTCGAAAGAGAAACAGAAGAGCTTCAAGCAGGACTAATCAAAAAACATACACTGAACAAGTGCAGATATTAGTCATGATCGAAGACTTGAGCCAAGGTAATGTTGTCTGAGCGACATTACTGACTAGCAGGTTACAGTTAAAGTCACAAGCACTAATTTTAGTAGAAAGTACCTATTTACACTGGCACAGGTAAATATACATCATCGTATATTTACTTAAACAAGATCTATCACTATTCAGTAACCAAGGATTTAAAGCATTCTGTAGTCACAAAGCACTCACACACTCGACTTTTATCTTAACAATTCATCAATAAATTCACAACAGGATTAAGTAGATACATAGCAATCCAAGTATTGAGATGTAATTTTAACAGGCTCTTATATTTTTAATTACTAGTCAGAAATGCATTTCCCATGCCTGATTTACCACATAAGGAGTGACTACTGGGCCATGCATTGGATAACATTGGTCTAACAGTCAGAGTTAAACAACACAGAAACAGACCCTTTGGTCCAGCTCATCCATGCCAACCAGATATCTGAAATAAATCTATTGCCATTTGTAAGCATTTGGCCCACATGCCTCTAAAGCATGGCTATTCATATACTCATCCAGATACCTTTTAAATCTTGTAATTATTCCCACCTTCATCACTTCCTCTGGCAGACACAAGTTCCAAGTGAAAACGTTCCATCTTGGGTCCCTTTTAAATCTTTCCCATCTCACCTTAAATCTATGCTCTCTAGGTTTGGACGCCCTCACCTCTGAATGAAAGACCTTGGCTATTTATCCTATTCATACCCCTCATGATTTGATAAACCTCTTGAAGGTCACCCCCTCAACCTCCGGCACTCCAGGGTAATTAGCCTCAGCCTATTGAGCTTCTCCCGACAGCTCAAACCCTCCAACCCTGGCAAAATCTCTGTAAATCTTCGCTGAACTCTTTCAAGCTTCACAACAACTTTCCTATAGCAGGGAGACCAGAAATTAATGCAGAATTCTAAAAGTGGCTTAAACAATGTCCTGTACAGCTGCAACATGACATCCCAACTTCCATACTGAATCATCATCATTGGTGGTCGCTCGCAGACGAGGATGACCCTCTTTCACACTCAGGGTGAGTGCGTAGGTGGCTGCACAGATCGATATGGCCTCTGCAGACTCTGTTACACTTGGGGCATGGGTAGGTGAGGTGTTGGTGTGGTAGAGCGCTCCTTATACCTTTTGCACCTGGTTTCCGCTTTTTCCTAAAGGCAGATCTCGAGGTGCTTGATACTCCTGCTCTACTTTAGACAGTCTTGGGCCAGTGATTCCCAGGTGTATGTGGGAATGTTGCACTTCACCAGTGGCCTTGAGGTTATCACTGAAGCACATGGTCTATCCCCCTGGGCAACCGTACCAAACCCTTTTTTTATTAGCCTGCCTACCTTCAACTCCACGTTCACAGAACTATGAAGCCACATCTCTAGATCTCTTTGTTCGGCAACACTTCCCAGAATCCTACCATTAAGTGTACAAGTTCTGCCGTGATTTGCTTTATCGACATATAACACCTCATATTTATCTAAAGTAAACTCCACCTGCCACTCCTAATTGGAACAAAATTCTTAAAGGAACAGAGGACAATGAGTGAGACAGAACGGTTTGGGGAAGCAACTTAAAAGCCTGGGAAGTATGAACAAGAAGCCAAAGTCTGGAATGGAGAGACTGGGGTAGAGATTTAGACGTGAGGTTTGAAAGGACAAACAGTTGATGATGAAGAAGGAAAATAGATTTAGGTTTGTGTTTATTTTCTACAATGGGTTGAAGAATATTGGTCAGTTTTGAAAGGATATTGAAGCCAAGCACAGCTAGAACTGGACGGCTAATTCAAAACTCCCCATGTGCAAGGGAGCCAAGAATGTTGACCACATATTAAGAAAGAATGTGCATGTGTACAAACGTAATGGCAGTCAGAAGTTTTCCCTGGGATAACAACAACAAATCTGGAGATGACCAAGAACATTGATAGCTTGAGGTTTGAAGCAAAAATCAGTCTTGAGGCACAAAACGGACAAATCTTAGCTTTCATCATCTTCTAATTCAACTGCTGTTGCTTTTGGATATTTAAATCTGCTATTAAGTCATTTACCTGGAGTTTTATAATTGGTATGTACAGAAGCTTGAAAGTCCAATTTTAAGTAACCTTTAGAGAGGCAGAGTAGAAAAGATAATTGAGGAGAAAGTGAGGTCTGCTGGAGATCAGAGCTGAAAATGTGTTGCTGGAAAAGCGCAGCAGGTCAGGCAGCATCCAGGGAACAGGAGAATCGACGTTTCGGGCATAAGCCCTTCTTCAGGAATCCCCGATTCCTGCTACACTTTTCCAGCAACACATTTTCAGAAAAGATAATTGCCAACTGCTACATGCATTGTTAACATTTCAAATGGTCTTACCTAGAGAAACAGAAAAATATGTAAATAATGTTGGTTGCAAGCTCCACACTTTGCTTCCAGTCTTCTCGTAACACTCGAGCCAAAGCACCCAACGCAGTCTCTGAAGAGAGAAATTATGATCTTAACATGAAGAGAAATCAAAGAGAATTCAAACACAAAATAAACTTGAATATTCCACTGTAAATCCAACATTAATATTACCCAAAAGCAACATATTCAAATGACAGGTATTTTAAATCAATATGGATAAATGTAAATTTAAGCCAAGAACTAAAAGACCAAACCTATCTCATTAGAACGTGCCTTAGATCAAAGGTGAATCTACAAATTTGAGGCATTTTAGATTAGATTCCTTACAGTGTGGAAACAGGACCTTTGGCCCAACCAGGTCCATACCTATCCTCCGAATAGTAACCCACCCAGACCCATTTCCCTCTGACCAATACACCTAACACTATGGGCAATTTAGGATAGCCAATTCACCCAACCTGCACATCTTTGGACTGTGGGAGGAAACCAAAGCACCCGGAGGAAATCCACGCAGACTCTGGGAGAATGTGCAAACTCCACACAGACAGTTTCCCGAGGCTGAAATCGAACCTGGGACCCTGGTGCTGTGAGGCAGCAGTGCTAACCACTGAGCCACCATTGAATAACAGAACAGGTGGAATTGCCTACCACTTTTCCCACATTGGTTCTGGTGATGTCTAATATTAAAAGTAGAAAAAGTGAATTTATTTTTAATGTGACAATAAGTGAAGATAAATGTTCAAATATACAAAAGAGAGAGAACGCAAAATTACCGGATAAAGTTAACAGTGAAAGAACATCGGAAAGTCATTAATTAAAAAACTGGAGTGAGATTAACAAAACTTCCATGATATTGGTAGGTAGACAAGCAGGAGGCTGGAAGGACACAGCAAGCCAGGCAGTATCAAGAGGTGGAGAAGTCAACACTTTGGGTGTGACCCTTCTTCAGGGCTGGGATGGCTGTAAGGGGAGCTGCAGATATTGCTAAGAACAAGGATAAGGAGCAAGAAGGTAAAACCAGATACTTATGACAGGGCATTGGTGCTTTATGGCTGAAAAGTTTGCTTACCATTTTGTAGCAATTCTTCCAAGTTGTCAGGATTACGAGCTAGTTGAAGAATGAGAGCTGAACCCCGCACTTTGTCAGGTATGTCCTCATACAGCAGTTCTATATAATCTTCTATATCATTAATATTTGCAATTTCATCAATCTGCAGGTAATAAAGAATTTGAATGGGAATCCAGGTATTATTCATGCAACTCATGTAAAGTCAATAGAAAGGATTAAAAAAAGCCAAAATTGAAAAGAAAATGCATTTTCCAACAACTAATCTGCCATCAACAAAAACAACAGGATACATGACTTTGTTACAAAACGTTCTGAGAAATGCCAGCATCACAGTCGCCAATTAAATTCAACATGTTATCAAAAAAAAGATGGAAGCACAGCATACTGCAAACCGTACAAACTCAAAAAACATTCTGGCAATAGTAGTGAAGGCATATGCACCTGAACTAGCTGAGTCAAGCTGTTTCAGTCCATCTAAAACACAGGTATCTATCCAATAATGTGGAAAGATGACGGGATACGTCCTGTCAATAAAATGTCAGGCAGTAATTGGTTGGGCTGGATATATCCCAATAAATCTACTCTTAATCATCAACAAAGTGATGTTAAGAATCAAGGGGAGTATTATTAAGTGGTTCTTGCTCAACAGATACCTCACTCACTGACACGGAGGCTGCTGAGCTCCTGAACTCATGACAGCCGTCACTCAAACAGGGACAAAGGAACAACTTCAGAGACAAGGCGAGTGTGACTGCCGTTGGCATCAAGGCAGTAACTGACCAAGTCTGGCACCAAGAAATCCTCACAAAACCCGCATCATTAGGAATGGGGGGAAATCTCGTCACTGGCTGCAGTCATAGCTAGCACAAAGAAAAACAATTGCAGTTGTTGGAGTTCAATCATTTCAATACCAGCACATTACTACAAGATATTTTCAGGGTAGTGCCCCAAGCCTAACCATCCTCAGCTACTTCAATGACCTTCCTTCCAGAAGTGGGAATGTTCACTCGCAACTGTAAAATGTTCAGAGCCATTTGTATATGCAGCAAGATCTTCCATTTTAAGTTAATTCATGGTATGGCCAAGGATTTAATGTTCAACCCAAGTTGTTCTTGAAAAGGTTCTTGAACTGAAGTTAATTCGGTATAGATTTAGCCACAATGCTATTAGGGAAGGAGCTCAGGATTTTGACTCAGTGACACTGAAGAAACAGGGATGCATTTCCAAGTCAAGGTGAGAGGCTTGGATGGGAGCTTTACATGGAGACAAAGTCCAGAATGTGGTAGATACATGACAAGTAACACATGAGCCACAGAAGTGTCAAGAAATAACATCTCCCACAAGAGAAATTTCAAACATCTCCCAGTGATATTTACTGGCAGTACCTTTGCCGAATCCCTTACCATTCAAATTTCACAATTGACAAAACTGAACCAGATCAACCACATAGATACCACAACGACAAAAAGGAGATCCCTCTCCTTCCATAAAGTCGGACTACCATCTACAAAGCACATGCTGGCACGCTCTTCACTTTGTGGATGAGCGCACCTCAAACAACAAAGAAGCTCAACACAATTCAGGACAAAGCAGTCTGCGTTGATTGGCAATGTAGCCACTACCTTAAATATTCACTGCTAACACAGTGTCAGTCATGTACACCTATGCTGGCTCCACTGCTTCTCATCATTTATTTAAATGATTTGGACGTGAAGGTATGGTTAGTAGATTTTCTAATGACACCAAAATTGGAGGTGTCGTGGACAGCAAAGAAGAATACTTCAGAGTACAATGGGATCTTGATCAGATGGGCAAATGGGCCATGGAGTGGCAGATGGTGTTTAGTTTAGATTAAGGTGCTGCATTTTGGAAAGGCCTATCAGGGCAGGAGTCTTGGGATGTTGCCAGGGTTTGGAGAGTTTGAGTTGTAAGGAGAGGCTGAAAAGGCTGGGACTATTTCCCTTGGAGCGTCGGAAGCTGAGGGGTGACCTTATGGAAGTTTATAAAATCATTAGGACACCAATAGGATAAACAGACAACGTCTTTTCTTTGGGGTGGGGTAGTCTAGAACAAGAGGGCATAGGTTTAGGGTGAGAGGGGACAGATATAAAAGAGACCTAAGGGGCAACTTTTTCACACAGAGGGTGGTCTGTTTATGTAATGAGCTGCCAGAGGAAGTGGTGGAGGCTAGGACAATTACAACATTTAAAAGACATCTGGATGGGTACATTAATAGGAAGGGTTTAGAGGGATATGGTCCAAATGCTGGCAAATGGGACTAGATTTATTTAGGATATCTGGTTGGCATGGATCAAAGAGTCTGTTTCCGTGCTGTGTATCTCTATGGCTATCTGCAAGATGCAGAGCAGCGACATACCAATGCTCCTTTAACAGCACTTTCCATGTCAGTAACCTGGGGAGACAAGGTCAGGAGATGCATAGAAGCACCATCAGCTGCAAGCCCCCCTCCAAGCCACACACCATCCTCACTTGGAGCTACATTGCCTTTCCTTTATGTAATTGGCTCAAAGTTTGAGAACTTTCTTCGAAACAACATTGTGGATGTCCCTCCAGAAAAGGCTACAGCAGTTCAAAGCAGCAACTCACCATCAATTTTTCAAGGGCATTGAGGAACAGAAAATAAATGCTTTACCAGATAGTTCCATAAAAATCCTTTGAATAGTTTAGTAAAAAGAAAAATGCTATTTTGTCACAAGTGTTGAAACAGCATTTCATTTCCCCGAAACTTGAACTTCAGACTTTCTGGAATCTATTCTACAGAGGCTAGTTCAAATAACTAAAGTGTATGTTTATAATAAACAACATACAATCAAGATAATACTCTGGATTTTAATCAATATTTGATTAGTTTTGCATTAAAAATTGATCTAAATTGATTCTACCGGCCAGTTGAAAAGAATGTGAAAGGTTCAATATTTTTATCTGTTTTTAGTTCATACTCCTCAATGTATTCTGCATGTATTTAACACAAAGACAACATCTAATGATACTTGAATTAAAAGTAATTTGATTGTTTTATCTACATGGTATCAATTTTATTCTGAGAAAGTTGCTTTTTTTTTCTTTCAGGCACTGGCTGAGCCACGGTGCATTTTCATTTTTTGATCATTTATCAATACAGAATTGACTTCAAATTGTCTACAATAAATGATGAATAACAATCACAACTGTTAAATGTTTTATCACAATAGATACTCTGCATGACTCTCTTACTTTGCAAATTATTCGTGCAACATATAGTTAGAAAATTTCATTCATTTCAGTGCACTTTATTTGTCACTCACTTCCATTCCTTCAAAAGGAGGTGGGTCCTTTAGTTTGCTGATCTTCTCTCGCTTTTCTGAAAACCAAAGTTAATAGATCTTAGCTTATGCAAGAAGCACAATCATGGTAAAGCTCAAAGTCCAAATAAGAGATAATTATAAAAGGCTCTGCTTATAAAGTACAGAGCGTCTTGTCCTCATTCTTCCACCACATTGGAACTCCATATTCACCATCTGCCATCTTCACCACCTTCATCATTTCAGTTTGTCTCTCCACAGATGCTAGCACAGCTGCTGAGAAGTCCCAGCATTTTCTGCTTTTAGTACAAGAGTGTTGATGGGGAGTTAAGTGCTACAGAGATTGCATTTAAATAAATGAGCAAAATAACCAATGCTCATATTGCTATCGTAAAATAAAGCAATATTAACACTATGGGTTGCACTTAAAGATGTCACATTACCTGAAAGGGTAGTTTAAGAGATAAATGAACATAGCAGCCAACATCTAACTCAGATGAGCATGCAAGATTCGAGATAGCACATTTCGATTAAGTCAGAAGAAATTGTTGCAGGAACAGGTCTTTTAGCCCACCAACCCTTTTCCTATATGCACCTGAAGATGATATGGAAAATCTTGCTCATTATATGAATCAAAATGCAATGTTCATTTAATTTCTACTAACTGCTCATCTTAAAATACGAGCACAAATGAAAATCAAGTTACAATTTACTTGCATTCCCTAATTTTTAAAGATACAACGGGCAAGAAAGATAGGTTTAGAGACTTCCATGGTAACCTCAGTCGATACAGGAACAGAATCCATGCTGTTTGCTATCACTCTGGATTGCAAGTCAGCCATCCAGCCAACTGATTCCTTGGGAACTGCCCAGGAAATTTGAATTTCTGACAGGGAGATTGCCTGCCTCTCTGGACTCTCCAGGTCTAACATTTTGTATGTATCTGGTGGTTACCCAAGAAATGTTAGAACAAAAAACAGTACAACATAGGAACAGGCCTTTCAGCTCACTAAGATAGCACGAACATTTGCTGCCTTTCTAAACTACAACTTTTCACCTCTATGTTGTCCACATGCTTTCATATATCTGCAAAGATGCCTCTTTGATGTTGCTATTGTATCTCCCTCCACCCCACCACTACTTCTGGCACAGCACTCCAGCACTTACCACCCTCAGTGTAAAAAACCTGCCTCACGTCTCCTTTAAAATTAGACCCTTTCAACTGAAACATATCCACTAGTAACTGACATTTCCACCTTATAATTAAGATTCTTGACAATCGATTCTATCCATGCCTCATGATTTGTAAACTTCTCTCAGGTTGCCCTGCATTCTTCAACATTCAAGTGAAAACAAATCAAGTCTGTCCAATCTCTCCTCATCGCTCATACCTTCCAAACCAGGCAACATCCAGGTAAACCTCCACATCCTTCTGTTTGTGTCGCAACCAGGACTGTTCACAACATTCCACATGTGGCCTCACTAAAATTCCATACAGCTGCAACAGGACTTATTAACTTTTATAATCTATGCCAAAACTGATGAAGGGAAGCATGCCATATATGCCTTCTTGACCACCTTATCCACTCATGTTGCCACATTCAGGAAACTACATCAGATCCCTCTATTTGTTGATGCTATTAAGGGTTCTGCTATTCACTTCGTACTTCCCTCCTGCATTAGAGCTTCCAAATTACATGACTTCACATTTGTCCAGATGAAACTCCACCTGCTATTTCTCTGCCCAAGTCTATAGCCTGTCTCTTGCTGTATCTTCTGGGTATCCTCTTTACTATCCACAGCTCCTCCAATCTTTGTTTCATTCAAAAACTTATTCAGGGCCACCTACATTCTCAACTAAATTATTTACATATTGAAAATAACAGGAGACCCAGCACTGAACCCCTGTGGAACACCACTGATCGCAGATCTTCAACCTAAAAAACACTCTTCCACTGCTACTCATCTATAAGCCAGTTCTGTATCCATCATATCAGCTCACCATGAATCCCATGTTACTTCAACTTTTCTATCATCTTGTCATGAGGACTTGAACAAAGGCCTTGCTAAAGTCCATATAGACAACATCTATCACCTTGCCCTCAATCATTTTTGCCACTTCCTCAAAAACTCCATAGTTTTTGAGACACCACCTTCTCCACACAAAGTCATGCTGCCTTTCAGTAATAAGCTGCTATTTTTCCAAATGCGAGTAAATCCTACCTGAAACCCTCACATGTTCGACAGATTAAAGCCATTTAACACCAAAATAACTATACAACTTACCACCCCACTCAGCTAGCCCTAAAATCCCCAGACCCAACCTTACTGTAACGTACCACCTAATTCCCTTCCAACTGGGCCAGGTGCATCATTCAGTGCTTTCCAACAAATCCTACACCAGCCCCAAAAACCCCCCAAAACTAAAGTTACTCACACCCCTATCTGACAACTCCTTCCAACTCAACAAGTCCCTGATCCATCTCATTCACCAGGTTGAAAAAAAAATCAAAAGACAGAGTCATAGAGTCATAGAAATGTACAGCATGGAAACAGACCTGTCGGTCTATTCCGTCCATGCCGACCAGATATCCCAACCCAATCTAGTCCCACCTGCCAGCACCTGGCCCATATCCCTCCAAACCTTCCTATTCATATACCCATCCAGATTCCCTCTTAAATGTTGCAATTGTACCAGCCTCCACCACTTCCTCATACCACCCTCAGAGAAAAAGTTGCCCCTTAGGTCTTTTTATATCTTTCCCCTCTCACCCTAAACCTATGCCTCTAGTTCTGGACTCCCTGACCCCAGGGAAAAAACTTTGCCTATTTACCCTATCCATGCCCCTCATAATTTTGAAAACCTCTATAAGGTCACCCCTCAGCCTCCGACACTCCAGGGAAAACAGCTCCAGCCTGTTCAGCCTCTCCCTATAGCTCAAATCCTCCAACCCTGGCAACATCCTTGTAAATCTTTTCTGAACCCTTTCAAGTTTCACAACACCTTCCCAATAGGAAGGAGACCAGAATTGCATGCAATAGTCCATCAGTGTCCTAACCAATGCCCTGTACAGACGCAACATGACCTCTCAACTCCTGTATTCAATACTCTGACCAATAAAAAAAAGCATACCAAATGCCTTCTTCACTATCCTATCTACCTGCGACTCCACTTTCAAGGACCTATGAACCTGCACTCCAAGGTCTCTTTGTTCAGCAACACTTTCTAGGACCTTACCATTAAGTGTATAAGTCCTGCTAAGATTTGCTTTCCCAAAATGCAGCACCTCGCATTTATCTGAATTGAACTCCATCTGCCACTTCTCAGCCCAATGGCCCATCTGGTCAAGATCCTGTTGTAATCTGAGGTAACCCTTTTCGCTGTCCACTACACCTCCAATTTTGGTGTCATCTGCAAATTTACTAACTGCACCTTTTATGCTCGCATCCAAATCATTTATGTAAATGACAAAAAGTAGATGACCCAGCACCGATCCTTGTGGCACTCCACTGGTCACAGGCCTCCAGTCTGAAAAACAACCCTCCACCATCACCCTCTGAGGTCTTCTACCTTTGAGCCAGTTCTGTATCCAAATGGCTAGTTCTCCCTGTATTCCATGAGATCTAACCTTGCTAACCGGTCTCCCATGGGGAACCTTGCTGAACACCTTACTGAAGTCCATATAGAATACATCTACCGCTCTGCCCTCATCAATCCTCTGTTACTTCCTCAAAAAACTCAAGTCTTAAGCTCATTTGCTGGAATTGAAAAGAAAGGATTTGAAGGCAAGAAGGTCAAATCAAACATCAGATCAAGACTTGACAGATACTTGTTTATCAGGTGTGTCATAGAGTCGTGGAGTTATACAGCACTGAAACATACCGTTCAGTTCAACTTATGCATGTTGACTAGATATTGACTAGGTATTGACTAGATATTGACCACAAATTGATCTAGTGCTATTTGCCTCTGTTTGGCTCATATCATTCTAAACCATTTCTATTCTTGTACCCATCCAGATGCCTTTTGAATGTTGTAATTCTACCATCCTGCACCACCTTCTCTGGCAGCTCGTTCCATACATGTATCACCCTCTCTGTGAAAACGCTGCCCCTCAGGTTCCTTTTAAATCTTTTCCCCTCTCACCTTAAATCTATGCCCTCTAGTTTTTGGACTCTCTGACCCTGGGAACAAGACCTGGCTCGAAGGGAGAAGACAAAGGGTGGTGGTGGAGGGTTGTTTTTCAGACTGGAGGCCTGTGACCAGCGGAATGTCACAAGGATCGGTGCTAGGTCCACTACTCTTCATCAATTATATAAACAATTTGGATGTGAACATAGGAGGTACAGTTACTAAGTTTGCAGATGATATCAAAATTGGAGGTGTACTGGGCAGCGAAGGAGGTTACCTCAGATTACAACAGGATCTTGATGAGATGGGTCAATTGGTTGAGGAGTGGCAGATGGAGTTTAATTTAGGTAAAAGTGTTACATTTTGGCAAAGCAAATCTTAGCAGGACTTATTCACTTAATGTCTAGATTAGAGTGGTGCTGGAAAAGCACAGCAGGTCAGGCACCATCCAAGGAGCAGGGAAATCGACGTTTCGGGCAAAAGCCCTTCATCAGGAACCAAGGCAGGGATCCTCCGGGGTGGAGAGATAAATGGGAGGGGGTGGTGCTGGGGAGATGGCAGCCAAGAGTACAATGGTGGATGGAGGTGGGGATGAAGGTGATAGGTCAGAGAGGAGGGCGGAGCGGATAGGTGGGAAGGGAGATTGGCAGGTAGGACAGGTCATGAGGATGGCGCTCAGCTGGAAGGTTGGAACTGGGGTAAGGTGGGAGAGGGAAAATGAGGAAACTGGTGAAGTCTACACTGATGCCCTGGGTTGAAGTGTTCCGAGGCGGAAGATGAGGCGTTCTTCCTCCAGGCGTCGGTGGAGGCGGCCCAGGACCTGCATGTCCTCGGCAGAGTGGGAGAGGGAATTGAAATGTTGGGCCATGGGGCTGTGGGGGTGATTGGTGCGGGTGTCCCGGAGATGTTCCCTAAAGCGCTTAATGGCAAGGTCCTAGGGAGTGTTATCAAACAGAGACACCTTGGAGTGCAGGTTCATAGCTCCTTGAAAGTAGACTCTCAGGTAGATAGGATAGTGAAGGCGGTGTTTGGTATGCTTTCCTTTATTGGTCAGAGCATTGAGTATAGGAGTTGGGAGGTCATGTTACGGTTGTACAGGATGTTGGTTAGGCCATTTTTGGAATATTATGTGCAATTATGGTCTCCTTCCTATCGGAAGGATGTTGTGAAACTTGAAAGGGTTCAGAAAAGGATGTTGCCAGGGAGGAAGAATTAAGCTATAGGGAGAGGTTGAATAGGCTGGAGCTCTTTTCCCTGGAGCGTCAGAAGCTGAGGGGTGACCTTATGGAGGTTTATAAAATCATAAAGGACACCGATAGGATAAACAGACAAGGTCTTTTCCCTGGGGTGGGGGAGTCTAGAACAAGAGGGCATAGGTTTAGGGTGAGAGGGGACAGATATAAAAGAGACCTAAGGGGCGACTTTTTCATGCAGAGGGTGGTGTATATATGCAATGAGCTGCCAGAGGGAGGCTAGGAAATTGCAACATTTAAAAGGCATTTGGATGGGTACGTGAATAGGAAGGATTTGGAGGGATATGGGCCGGATGCTGGCAAGTGGGACTAGATTCAGTTTTGACAAAGGGTCAGTTAGATTCGAAACGTCAGCTCTTTTCTCTCCTTACAGATGCTGCCAGACCTGCTGAGATTTTCCAGCATTTTCTCTTTTGGTTTCAGATTCCAGCATCCGCAGTAATTTGCCTTTATCCAGGGACTAGATTCAGTTGGGATATCTGGTCAACATGGATGAGTTGGACCGAAGGGTCTGTTTCTGCGCTGTAAATCTCTATGACTTTGGCTATTCATCACGCCCTTCATGGTTTATAAATCCCTATAAGGTCACCCCTCAGCCTCCAACACTCTAGGGAAAAATAGCCCAGCCTATTCAGCCTCTCCCTGTAGTTCAAACCATCCAAACCTGGCAACACCTTTTTAAATCTCTTCTGAACCTTTTCAAGTTTAATAACACCTATCTCTTAATTAGTTGAAGCCTATTTGATTCTCATTTTACACAGTACACATATTAGTGGCAAAGTTAACATAATACATAAAAGTAACATATATTTGAATGATAAATACTATAATTAATTAAAAACTCATTAAGAATGGCAACACAGGTGATATATCAAATCTATCGAGTGTGTTCAAGGATACCACTGCATTCCGGAGCAAGCACATTTGCAGTAAATGTGTGAAGTTCAAGCAGCTTTGGCTCAGAGTTTGAGCTGACGACAGAATTATAGACACTATGATGCATCAGGCAAGTGGAAAGTTATGTGGATTCTTTATGGCAGAAGAAAGTCACACCTCTGACAATAGGGTGTTCTGATATGGTCAATGGTCAGAGACAGGCAGGTGTGACTGCAGGTGAGGCAGGTAAGTGACACATACGACAGAAGTGCAGGAGTGTCAGCCTCTTCAATCATCTAAGCAGTTTGAGATTGTCTCAACACCTTTGGCTGAGAAATGGGGCTATGGCACAAATGAACAAAATGACCATGATACTGCGTTACAAGATGCCATTCAAGCATGGGAAGCCATTAGGAATGCAGCGGCAGTAGGGGACAACATAGCTGGGAATTTACACTATTCTCTTAAGCAATGAGCATGAGTTCACATTGCTGTGTTGTCTGTACGGTGCCAAGGTTCAGGACATCTGTTCTGGCGTGGCTAGGCCAAATGGACCATCCATTTGTGCCTCGCCATTTTTCCAATGTGACATCCAGCATGGTATAAATAACTGCTGCAATTTACTCTGACAGCTTACTCCCCGCAAAGTATTAATAACAAAGACCTAAGAAATTAAAATAGCTGAACTCAAGCACCAATGTGTCTTCACCATGTAGTCTATGACTGGTACAACACTAGATCTGCTGACAGATGGGCATAGGCCAAGTTTAAATGTTTTGCCTTTGACACCAATGTTTGACATTTCCACCTGACATGTCACTGTTACAAACAGGCCCAGATTTGTGCCACCACCCACCATTTTTGGTGATAAGACTTAGCAAATTCTCAGCATTCCTCCAACGATATCCAAATAATTAAACAGTTCAGTTGTTCTGGGATATAAATACTAGCCCACTAAGCTATAGGCCCACATTGATCATTTCAATTTGTTTCCAAACAAGAGCATGCCAGGTCATTGTTATGATGCGCATTTCGTCAACATGAATTTGCTGAAACACAATTGATGAATTGGGTATGCTGTTTCTACAGCACAACTTGTAAAACATGTGTTGGCTGTATTGCGATTATATGTCGACACTTAAAGCACTGTTTCTAACACAACATCGCGTGATAGAAGAACTGACTATTGAAAATCCTGATCCTCTTCTACCATGTGAAAAACAGCTTTTGAAAAGTCAACTATCAAAAACATTTTGAGTACTTGATAGGGTTTCCTATGGACTCAGGCTAACTTGCTTGGATTTTTAATACTTTTGTTTAAATTGAAAGTGCTGAATACATTGCTGAGGGAACAGGTGGGGCATAGATTCTTCTTCCAAGGTGGCAAGAACAATGGAAAGCAAGTTGAATTAATTGGGCGAGAATAATCAGAATGTTGAGAGAAATTCTCACAATTAAGTTTGCCTTTCTTTGATGGAGACATCAAATTAAGCCTATTAGCACATTTTTCCATCTCATTAATTTACCCTTATGCTGCTGCTGTAAAATCAGTGGGGATTGTGCGCTCCTTAATGAAAGATTACCGCAAGCCATAGTCACTCAAGCCTCAATTTGAGGAAAGTGCAGATTCAGCAAGAGCATAGAATCCTTGAAAGAGATTGGCCACTTATGTGCAGAGGGCACAATAATAGTAAAGTGACTCAACAAAAAGAGGGAGGTTATAGGGTAATTGGTGCCACAAAAATGAGAATTGAAAAGAATGGCTGGTAGGTTGTGGACCAGAACCAGAGTTTGCAGTTCACTCACAAAAATGCAAAGTTGGAACTTCCCAACTAATCTTTCCGAAATCAATAAGGTCAAAAACTGAAACAAAGCACTTTTGAAGTGGGAGCAGTAATTAACTTTCTTCAAAGGAGGCGGAGTGTAGCACTGGAATGTGAGCCCAAGGGGCCATGCACTCATCAAGTGATTAAACAATGCTAGCCATCTGCCTTCAATACACAGTTAATCTTCAAGTCAACATTCTTCAAATAATCCAATTCAGACATGCAGTCATGAAGGACTCATTAGGAGTACTAATGCCCACTGATTGCTGCCTTGAAATCCGGGACTTCAAAAATACTCCATGTAAAAAGTCATTTGCCAACACAGCCTCATTCTCGCAATGGGCCAAGGCATACACCCCAAAGAATTTGAACTCTCAACGTAGCAGCTGCCTTCCCTGACAAACAACAGTAAGCCTGCTATTCTTTTATTATTAAGGTGGAATTCATGTTACAGGATGGCACATGAGAAAAAATGAGCAATTGTCTAGCAGAGTGACATGTAATGCCTGAGAGAAGCTAGCGAAAGGCCAGAGCTTGGAGTAGACTTTTTGCTAAAGCAAGAAGTTGGGGGTAAGGGGGAGGGGGTGGGAGCAAGGTGGGTGGTGAGGGGTGGAGGGCAAGAAAGGAAGAGGCTGCAAAGATCTATGCCATTTCAAACCTGTCAAAGATACACCCCACTAACTAGGAGCTGGGAAAACTTGAAATGACTGAGGTCGTCAATGATTTGCAAACAAACGTGGCATTTCAATCATCTCCAACTATTTGTGATCATGATGAATTGGGCAATGCAATGAATCCTTGCATGAGTATTTCAGAAGCAATGAGGGCTGGACAAGTTGGTAGCTACAGACAATGAAGTGCACAAGACATTTATCTGTGTAAAGTTAAAAATCACACAAGGAGAAAGTGAGGTCTGCAGATGCTGGAGATCAGAGCTGAAAATGTGTTGCTGGAAAAGCACAGCAGGTCAGGCAGCATCCAGAAAGACATTTCGGGCATAAGCCCTTCTTCAGGAATGAGGAAAGTTTGAAACATTTGTTCTGGATGCTGCCTGACCTGCTGCGCTTTTCCAGCAACACATTTTCAGCTAAAAATCACACAACACCAGGTTATAGTCCAACAGGTTTAATTGGAAGCACAGTAGCTTTTGGAGCGACGCTCCTTCATCAGTTGATTGTGGAGGGCTCGATCGTAACACAGAATTTATAGCAAAAATTTGCAGTGTGATGTAACTGAAATGATACATTGAAAAATTGATTGTCTGTTAAGCCTTTCATCTGTTAGAATACAGTGATAGTTTCACTTCTTTCATGTGTAAATCACAAAACCATTTTTTAAAAAATGTTGCATTCTCGGGTTAGCTGTTAACAATGGTGATAGCTAGACAATATGTTGAAGGTGTTAGCCCCCTGTGTTCTCTGTCTATGACCTGATGTTTAGATTGATTCCAATCTAAAAAGTGAGATAACAGAGTTTCACATAAATTCATGCAGTTTTTGAGCTCAGAGTTCTACATGAATGTATGCAGTTTTTGAGCACAGTGCAATGTAACTCTGCAAGTACAAATTCACCACACAAAATATATGTCTGCATGTGGGTCTTTGTCTGTGTGTGTGTGTCTCTGTCTGGGATGGGGGTTGAGAGTGTGAGAAAGTGTGAGTGTGTGTGTGTGTGTGTGTGTGTGTAGTGAGTGCAGAGTGTCTTAAGTCTGTGAGGGGGTGCATGTGTGAGTGTGTGTCTATAAGGGTGTGTGTGGGTGTCTGTGTGCGCGTCTGTTTGTACCTGTGTCCGTGTGTAGGAATATCTGTGTGTGTGTGTATTGCAATGGTGATCACCTGTAATGTGACATGAGCCCAAGGTCCCGGTTCAGGCCTTCCCTATGGGTACCGAACTTAGCTATCAGCCTCTGCTCGGCCACTTTCCTCTGCTGCCTGTCCCAAATCCACCTTGGAGAATGGTCACCCGAAGGTCCGAGGCTAAATGTCCAGGACCACTGAAATGTTCCCCAACTGGGAGGGAACTCTCCTGTCTGTTGATTGTTGTGCGGTGCCCATTCATCTGTTATCGTAGCCTTTGCTCGGTTTCCCCAATGTACCATGCCTCCGGGCATCCTTGCCTGCAACGTATAAGATAGACAACGTTGGCTGAGTCACATGAGTACCTGCCATGTACAAGATGACAGGTTTTCCACGCATAATAGTGGTATCTATGTTTACAATCTGACACGTCTTGCAGCGTCCACCGGGACAGGATTGTTTGGAGTTGTCCTGAGAGCCGGGCAGTTTGCTACGAATAATGATCTGTTTGAGGTTTGGCGGTTGTTTAAAGGCAAGTAGTGGAGGTGTGGGGAAGGTCTAGGTGAGGTGCTCATCCTCATTGATAATGTGTTGCAGGTCACGAAGAACATGGCGTAATTTTTCAGCCCCTGGAAAGTACTGAACAACGAAGGGTACCCTGTCAGTTGCAGTACGTATCTGTCTCCTGAGGAGGTCATTACGGTTCCTTGCTGTGGCACGTCGGATGAGTTGAGCATCGTACCCCGTTCTTGTGAGGGCATCCTTGAGTACTTCCAGGTGTCCGTCACGTGCCTCATCTGAGCAGATCCGGTGTATGCGTAGGGCTTGTCCATAAGGAATGGCTGTTTTAATATGTTTTGGGTGGAAGCTGGAGAAGTGTAGCATCGTGAGGTTGTGTGGAGGTTTGCGGTAGAGTGTGGTGCTCAGGTGTCCGTCCTTGATGGAGACGCACGTGTCCAAGAATGAGACAGACAGTCGAGAGTAGTCCATGGTGAGTTTGATGGTGGGATGAAACTTGTTGATATCACTGTGTAGTTTTATCAGTGACTCCTCGCCATGGGTCCAGAGGAAGAAAATGTCATCAATGTACCTGGTGTACAATGTTGGTTGGAGATTCTGCATAGAGAAGAAATCTTGTTCGAACCTGTGCATAAAAATGTTGGCATATTGGGGTGCAAATTTGGTCCCCATGGCTGTTCCGTGTGTCTGGATGAAGAATTGGTTGTCAAAGGTGAAGACGTTATGATCGAGGATAAAGCAGAGGAGTTGTAGGATGGCGTTTGGAGACTGGCAGTTGTTGGTGTTGAGTACTGAGGTTGTTGCTGTGATGCCATCCTTGTGGAGGATACTGGTGTAGAGGGTGGAAACGTCCATTGTGACGAGGAATGTTCCCGGTTCGACTGGTCCGTGGGTGCTGAGTTTCTGTAAGAAATCCGTAGTGTCGCGACAGAAGCTGGAGATCCCCTGTACAATAGGTTTCAAGATGCCTTCCACATAGCCAGAGAGATTCTCACATATCTGTGTACATGATGCTGAACTTTGCAGTTCATCATACGTAAGGAAATGCAGCTTAATGGCAGAGTTACAGTGATGGGTGTACAAGTATTAGGCAACAGAGAAGACTGTGTCATTTAGCCTTGTGCAGCCCAGAAGATCACTGACCTTGTGACACTGCTGCTGTGGTCTCAATGAAAATGGACAAGCAATCACATTGCCATCTCTGCCCCTGCTAGGCAAACCTGGTGGCCTGGCCCCCTGATATGGTCAGCCATGAAGGGGCTGACCATCTCTGTAACCCAGTCCAACAGTGCATGGAGGACAGTCACTGTAAACCTTGGGCCAGTTTGATTTTCTTCAGACTTATGGCTTGAGGCAACTGTCACAGGCTGATGGGCAATTCTAGACTTGTCGCACCTTATGTTGTGTCCAGCTAGCCATTAACTAAAGCCCCAGAGCTTCAAAACCCAGAAGGTCCTGCCAGTGCTGAGATTCACAATGGAATTTGCCTAGTAACCATTGGCGCAACTTTCACTTGGGTAGATAATAAGAAAAGCAAGTGAACTCACTCAACCACTGACAAATATTACACCGTTTAACTCATTGACCATCATTTTTGTAACTCACATGGGAAAATTACACTTATGGTAAACTGACCAATCCACTAAAGCCCCTTGGGTTAATAACGGTCTCTGCTATATGAGGCTTTACAAAAAAAGGCTCATTTGCTTCTATGTCACTCATATAGCATCACCAGCACTCACCAATTGATCTACTGTGCTTCAGAAGTAGATAAAGAGAGAGTTATTATTAATCAAATTGGTTTAAACCACTACAGAAAATGAAACCGTACCTTTGTGCGAAAATCCAGCTCCAATGGAAAAATGTAACTTCTCAAACCAATAAGATCTTTACATACTAAATTTTACAGTTTTACAAAAGAACTCTAACTAAAACTGTAAATTATAAGCTGCAATATATCCACGATAGATCTATGCAGGTTTCTAATTACTTGAAAACAATGGGCAAACAATTCACCATGAGTTTCATAAGTGACTTACCTCTTCCTGGAGGACTTCCTCTGCGGTTCTGAAGATAATAAAGCAGCTGTTCCACCTCTGCCAGCTTACTTGGATGAATGAGCTTGCATTCTTCAACCACCTTTCGTGCCAGAGATGCAATGTCAGTGTTCGCATTCAGACTTTTCAAACGGATGCTGAAAAGGAGAAAATGTAGTGAGCATCTTCTACGAAAAGATTGCAGAGTTAATGGGCCAGAATTTGGTAACAAACTCAGCAATGCTAATGACTCTCATCATAATTTATGGATAAGCTTTGCAGCGATTTCATGTGACAAATAATGAAAAGTTCAATTATTGTTCTACTTTTGAAAGTGGCATCTTAGTTTCAGCCACTCTGCTTTGTTACGCCCCCATGGAATCTTGCACCAATTGCCCTTAAACCAACCACAGAAAATTAATGTTGATGGTTACTAATAGGATAGTTAAACTTGTAATGTGATATTAATGATTGCCATTCAATTTGACACCAAAAATAAATCAATGACAAGCATGAAAACTAATCTCGTCATGGTTTTTAAATTTTTCAGTAAAAAAAGCTTTTCTTATGTCCCATCTCTTAATTTAATATTTGTCTAGATTTTATTTCCTGTATCTGATCTTACATTGAATTCAGTCCCTTTAATCCATTTTAAAATACTTGTTGGATAGCATAAAAACTAACTTCTGAACAACTGCAGCCGAGAATGAAACCATATCAATTTCAACCAACACAATACAGCAGCGCTTCACAGAAGGCTCCACAGCACTAAGGATGTCGCTGTGAAAGAGAACAAACATCTGTAAACCAACTTCCCAGTTTGGCAAACATACCCACAAAAACTGCAACCTTTTGAATAATTAAGTAGGAATGAGGGGCACTAAATTTTGTACCAATTTTGCAACCAGATGATCATGTTGTAAGAGGCATTATTCTGCTTCCAAAGAAACCTTAGTGAGGTCAGCATATTAAATTTTGATCTGTATCTGCCAAAAGTCAATACTTAGTGTGAGAAAATGAATTCTGAAGAAAACTCTTGGAAAGGCCTGCATTTTAAATTGGCATTGAAAACAGACTTTCAGTGTCCTTATGTATAGGGTATTTCTCAACATTGAAAAGGAGCATGCAACTTATCATACAGCCAAGAATCTGTCAGTTCACTATTTTTTTTTATTAAGTCTATCTAAAAACAAAAATGAAGCAGATTTTTATTCCAGGACTTAAATTTGTTCAAGGCTGTGAGTGAATAAACCATAATTGAAAGAAAAAGTAGGAACTGCAACAGCAAAAAGTTTACTAATTAAAATAATACAAGCTATTGTTGCAAAACACTGGTAGTAAATTAGATGAGTTTAACCTATATATTACCACAGCCAAATGCCTTTTTCAAATTTAAGATTCCTTTAAAAATAATGCTTCCAATTACAATCTGCAAAGCTTTGCTTTCAGAATAAATTGGAATTAATAAACGATGTAGTCATTATGACTGTAGATTCTTTACTGACAGGTGTATCAAACATTTTTTGAGGTGACAAAGAAGATTGATAAGGCAGAGTAGTGGACCCTGTCTATATGGACTTCAACAACATGTTTGACTAGGTTCCACACGGTAGACTAGTAGGCAAGGTTAGATCACATGGAATACAGGAAGAACTAGTCATTTGGATACAAAATTGGCACGAGGATAGGAGAGAAAGTGTGGTGCAGGGTTGTTTTACGGACTTGCGGCCTCTGACTAGCGGTATGCCACAAGGATCAGTGCTAGGTCCACTTCTATTTGTCATTTATATAAATGATTTGGACGTGAATATAGGAGGCATGGTTAGTAAGTTTGCAGTTTACACCAATACTAGTGGTGTAGCAAACAACGAAGGAGGTTACCTCAGAGAATGATGGGATCCCCTTCAGATGGGCAAATGGAGTTTAATTTAATGTGAGGTGCAACATTTTGGGGGCAGGAGTTATACAGTTAATGGTAAGGTCCTGGGGAATGCTGTCAAACAAAAAAGACATTGGGATGCTGGTTCATAGTTCCTTGAAAGCGGAATCGAAGGTAGATAGTGGCATGCTTGCCTTTTTTGGTCAGAGCATCGCGTAGAGGCGTTGGGAAGTCATGTTGTGGCTGAACAGGACATTGGCTAGGCCACTTTGGAATAACACATTTCAGTTCTGGTCTCCCTGACAGGGAAAAGATGTTGTGAAACAATTCAGAAAACATTTACAAGGATGTTGCCAGGTTAGAGGATTTGAGCTATAGGGAGAGACTGAACAGGTTGGGGTTTTTTTCCCCTGAAGCAGAGGCTGCGGGGTGACCTTATAGAAATTTATAAATCTTGAGGTGCATGGTTAGAATGAATACTCAAGGTCTTTTCCCCAGGGTAAGGAAGTCAAAAACTAAAGAGCATAGTTTAAGGTGACAAGGGAAAGATTTAAAAGGAACCCAAGGGGCAACGTTTCCACAGATGGTTGTGCATGTATGGAATGAGCTGCCGGAGAAGGAGGAAGAGGAGGTGGAGACTGGTAATGATTACAACATCTGGATGGGTACATGAATAGGAAAGGTTTAGAGGGATATGGTCCAAATGCTGGCCAATGGGATTAGATTAATTTAGGATATCTGATCGGCATGAATGACTTAAATGGAAGGATCTGTTTCCATGCTGCATATCTCTATGATCCTAAATATGATACACGTGCTTCACCAGCATTGTAACTTAACCTGATGGGATCAAATACTGATCTCTAAATATTGACATTTGTATCGTGCTGCTTTTCCTTCAATAGTATTATGAATTCAGTAGAGAACGGTAATGTGGTTTGTTTTGCAACTAAATGAATGCAATGATAAGTGCTAACCTTTCCAAGGACACTTGCGTTGCAAAAATAAAATTTAAAAATCTGGTATCATTGCTGGGTAAGTACCTGTTTGGAAGGATTCTAACAGTTGCCAATTGATGAACAATTTAGTCTTAAATGATTGAACCACTAACGCCAAAACGCTGCTCTGTTATGTCCTTGTGGCAGTCATATTTGTATGACTATAATTATAAAATGATATTTTTCCTGTAAGGAACTTACAGAAGTTAATGTCTATTATCAAAAACTTTGCAATGTGTTGTTTGCTCTGACACTACTGAATGTGTTTTAACGTGACAATTAAAGCCTAAAATGAGATCGAGAACCAGTCTATCATTTCTGAAGGATGCAAGGATCCATTGCAAGCTTGGAATAAATTCAAATTGAACACAATGTACATCATAGAAAAAAAAAGTATGTTATTCCAAGAGAAGACTTCTTGCTTTGACTACATATTTGGTTTTGACTTTTAAAAATGCCTAATTCTAAATGCCCACATCCCATGAAGAAAATAGAATAAAAACCACGAAATTGCTCTATCCATCTTAAATAAATAGAACCTTTCCTCTGGGCCTCTAGAGATTAAAATTAAAAGTAAAACAAAAAGCAACCAACAGGACTGTGTGCACAAATGTAAAGTTGAAGGCTTTGATTTGCAACATATGGAGATGACAAAGGACTTCAAACTATTACTGCCGCTTACAATACCTCACGGGAAATGGCATAATCTCCTTGCTACATACATTTTTCAGGTTACTAAAATCCTGCTTTTTGGAGACATCAGTTTAATGTAATCCACCATTATGCACGAAAAACAAATAATTATGAAACAAATCGAGCCCAAAATTCCTGTCTTTTCAAATTTCAAGCAAATAAAGTCATCATGAAAGAAATGTGAAAATCAAGAGTTGAGAATAGCAGACTATTCTATTTCCTCACAAATATGCACACCCTCAGGAAGTGCACGATCAAACTACAAATGAGTTTCCTCCTAAGCTGAATCAACTACTTCCCATAGTTTTCAACTGCATTTGTTTATGCAATAGTTTTACAGATTTAAATAGGTAACTTTTAAAATTTTGTTTTTATTTTGAGCTTGAATTCAACCTTTTTTTCTTTTTGGTACCTTAGTAATCTCCGTTACCCCTTTAATCAATGTGGGCATACTACTTTTATGCAGTTTGACTCTCGTGCCCAAAATTCCCCATGCAATTTACATAACCTGCAGTTCACAGTCATACCCCTTGTGACTTGAATTGAATACCTTTGTCCTTTGCTGTGTTCCTCCAATTTCTCCAAGGATCGAAGAAGCACAGTTTGCTTTGAATTTTAAAATGGTTTATAATATTGTTTTAGGTTCTTAACTTCCATCTCCTTTTATAGCTAAGACTACACTCCTTATGCCTCAAGAGCATCTTCATTTTCTGAAGCACGTCTTTGATAATAACTAGCCACTGGATCCATTCTTTTCTAACTTAGAATTCTCATGTTTAGAAGTTGCAAAGCAATAGATTTCATTTCAATTTTTAATTGATTAGTTTATTAAAAAATAACAATTAACAAATGTATCTAGAGAAGGTATTTCAGCAGATATGTGCTTGACTAGAAGTAATGAAATAAAGTATGGCTTTCCACATCTGTACCAATATATAATTTCATAATTGACCTTTGTTCATATAATTGTACCAGTTATCGGAGCAAATTGATCTGACTAATACTCACTTCAAGTCTACAACAGTTCCTTTAATTGGGTGAAAGTGAGTGCTGCAGATGCTGGAGATTAGAGTCAAGAATAGAGTGGTACTGGAAAAGCACAGCAGGTCAGGCAGCATACAAAGAGCAGGAAAATAGACGTTTCGGGCAAAAGCCCTTCATCAGTAATGCGGCTGGGAGCCTCGGGAGTGGAGACACAGTGGGGGGGGCGTGGGGTTAAGTGGGGAGGAACCACACAGGGAGGTGGTGACACGGGGGGAGGAACAGAACAGGGGGGAGCAGGAGGACACAGGGGAGGGGTGAGAGGGAGGATGGATCGAGGGAGGGGGGGGAAGAGGTGGAGTTGGGGTGGGGTGGGGAGGAACACTTCAGTGGTCAGGGAGATTCGGCCTTGGATCTTCAGGTGACCATCCTCCAAGTCGGACTTCGGAAAATGCAACAATGCAAAGTAACCAAACAAAGGCCGATAGCCAAGTTCAGTACCAGTGAGGATGGCCTCAACCAGGACCTTGGGATTATGTCACACAACAGGTGACCGCACTACACTATACACTCTCTTTCACACATGCTCACGCAGACCCTCTCTCTCACACACACACCCCACATACTCACCCATGTGCACACCATCTCTCAGGCATAAACTCCATCTCCCCCCCCCCTCACACACACACAAAGTCTATGGCACATATCTGTATTTGTAGAATTGTATTTGCTGATACATTCTATTTTGTTCAAAAAGCACAATCTGTAATGCAGTCAATATTTTTATTATCCATGTGACCTTTTATAAACTCCTACGTTGGAAATAGAATCAGTCTGACTCAAGATTAGAATACATACAGATTCTAACCTCACACTTCTAATGCATTGTCTGAGCTGAAATGTCACTTTTTTTTAGTATAAAACATTAAGTTATCTCAAGAACGTGACTTTAAAAAAGGTTTTTGGATTTACATATTAATGAATCAAAACCCGCAACCCATTCTGAAAGACGAAAGACCTAACAGCAATTTGTACGTTCAATATATCGCATCAGCGCGTGAAACCATGATCTTTTGCTATACAGTCTGTGTCGTATAATCCTACTCCACTAGCTAACTTATGAAGGCGCAGCACTCCAAAAGCTTGTACTTCCAAATAAACTTAGACTCAAAACTTTGTCATGCTCTCTCTACATGGATGCTGTCTGAGCCGCTGTGATCTCCAGCACTTTGTTTTCAGAATGGATTCCAGCTTCTGCAGTAGCCCTTTGATCACTTTGGTGCTGATGCCTTCATATGCCAAGTTGTGGAGGTGATGGACTGGGGTGGACAAAGTTAAAAAATCACTCAACACCAGTTTATAGTCCAATAGGTTTATTTGAAAGTATTAGCTTTCAGAGCCCTACTCCTTCATCAGGTAACTAGTTGGAAGCTGTTGGACTAGAACTTGGTGTTGTGATTTTTAACTTCATATGCCAAAGCTGTAATCTCTAGTATTCCCTCTCTAATCATCTCAACACTACCTGGTTCCCCTTTAAGATATTAAAACTTCTGCCTTCCATATAGTTTTTAATCATCTTCCCTAGTATCTCATGAAATTCTATTTTATAACACTGTCGCAACACACCCTACAATTTTATTTACTATATTAAAGATGCCACACAAACTTTTATATTGACGAAAGCGCTGGTAAATTTTAACATGCCATATACAAAATCTAATCTAAGAATACATTAAATACTAATCAATTGTATTTTACAAAATAGGAAAATAAATTCATTACATATTTTATTAATTTCATAAAAATGCTTCGATGCAAATTAAGATGATTAAGGTTAAGAGTTTCCAAGATCTGTCTGTTACTATTTTAATATCATTAGTATGGATAAATATTACCTGAATTATTTAATTAAGCGATGAAAGATGATGGGAGATTAATAGTGTTAGACTAAGCCCATCAGACTTGTATTATGAAGATTAATCACCATAATAGCAAATGTTTCAACAAAATATTTGCTAATAACTAACTGAAAGAATTCCCTGTGCTGATCTGTCAGCAATGAGCTGGCTTTTACTTAAAAGCCACGATGGTTGGTTGAAAGTTCATTTCCTTTGAAATCTCTAAAGATTCTGACAAGAATTTTTGAATGCATCCCAAGAGATTTTCAGACTATGCAACACTCTTTCCACCCAATGAAGCACTCAGTGGAATAATCTGACCTATTACTATTACCAACTGCCAGTATTATGGGATTTAAGAGCACTGCTTTTACAACAGGAACACAAGCAGCTTCTTGAAGGTGCACAACGACTATCCAATCTCACATACCACCCCCAAGAAGTATCTCAGGGATCCATCAAAACTGATGAATAAAATTTGCATTTCATTCATCTTTCAACTGAACACCCTCCTAACAGATAATCTTTGCCAAACTCATACCTGAGTTTGACGCTTTATTATTCAGCGCACTAGACAAATGTTGCAAAGTCAAATAGCACATCAATTAAGGTCAGAGAAAGGCAGAATATGAAGATCCAATTCAGCTAAATACGGAGCAAATTGGGCCTCTAGGAATAAAGTGAGGTCATCACCAACAGCAAAAAGATAGCACTTTTTTTTCGATTCATTTGTTAAGTTGCAGCAGCCAGCTCTCTGAAATTGCCTCTCTCACCTTCTTCACCCTATCAATTCTCAAGGTTCTCGTTAAAACCGACATCATTCACTAAGCTCCTGGTCAGCTCTCAGATTTTGAACCTAGGTACCTTCGTACACAGGATGGTGCCGTAAGTGGCGACTTGTAAACTTTTCACTGTACTCATGAGAGTATGTGGCAATAAATCTAATTCATAACATGTGGCTTGGTGGCAAATTGTTATGAAATTATTCCTTTGAAATTGATAACCCATCATACATTAAAGATGCTTTCTAATTCAGAATATAATCGTAAAATTGGCAACATGCCTAAGGAAAAGGTAGCAGATTGCTAAAGGTTTGGTCTGTCCAGGCCATCATCATTTTTCTTTTATTTTTCTCACTTTTGCTTTCAAACTGAGGGCAAGGTAGCTGGGAAAGTGATAGCTGGATGAAGGTGAGGGAGAAGGTGATAGGTCAGAGGGGGAGTGATTGACAAGTCCAGAAGGTGTGCCAAGTTGGAGGCTTGGGACTGGGATAGTGTGGGGGGACGGAAAACAAGGAAACTGTTGAAATCCACTGTTATTTTTGTGTGGTTGCAGGGTGCCAAGGTGGAATAGGCGGCATTCCTCCTCCAGGTGTTGGGTGCTAACAGTTTGGAGGAGGAGGAGGCACAGCACCTGCATGTCCTTGACCGAGTGGGAGGGGGAGTTGAAGTGTTCAGCTACGGAGCAGTGGGGTTGGTGGGTGCAGATGTCCCAGAGATGTTCTCTGAAACCATCCGGTGGTGGCCTATCTCTCTGATGTAGAGGTGACCACACTGAGTGCAATGGATGCAGTAGATAACATTGGTAGAGATACAGACACATTTCTGATGGATGCGGAAAGGTCCTTTGGGGTCTTGGACAGAGGTGAGGGGAGTGGTGTGGGTGCAGATTTTGCACATCCTGCGATGGCAAGGAAAAGTGCCAGGATTGGGGTGTGGGCTGGTAGGGGCCCACAACACTCCCCTCACCTCTGTCCTAGGCCCCAAGGGATCCTTCCACATCCATTAGAAATTTACCTATACCTTTACCAATGTCATCTACTGCACCCGCTGCACTCAGTGTGGTCTCCTCTACATGGGGGAGACAGGACATCTTCTTGCAGGTCGTTTCAGAGAACATTCCTGGGACACCCATCAACCCCATGTCTGAACATTTCAACTCCCCCTCCCAAGGGTCAAAGTCCTGGGCCTCCTCCACCGCCAAACTGTTTCTACCCAATGCCAGGAGGAAGAACACCTCAAATTCCGCCTTGGGGCCCTGCAACCACACGGGATAAATGTGGACTTCAACAGCTTCCTCATTTCCCCTCCCCCCCACATTATCCAAGTCCCAAGCCTCCAACGCGGCACAGCCCTCCGGACCTGTCCATCACCTCCCCCTTCTGATCTATCACCTTCTCCCTCACCTTCATCCACCTATCGCTTTCCTAGCTACCTTCACCCCCCCCCTCCGCCCCCCAGCCAGCCATTTATCTTCAGACCCGACGCACAACCCTCATTCCAGATGAAACGTCGATTCTTCTGATTCTTGGATGCTGCCTGATCTGCTGTGCTCTTCCAGCAACACACTCTCGACTCTGATCTCCACACCTGCAGTCTTCACTTTCTCCCATTTTGAGCAATAGAACAGAACATGTGATATATCTCGCTTAACAGGAATGAGTCAGTCTACCTTACGCACTATTAGAGGCAACGCTGAAAAAATTAAAGCAAGCTGTATTGCTGGAACAAGTTTGAGTGCTAACAAATGGGAGGGGTCAAGGCCAGAGGAACCTGAGGAGAGGGAGAGGCTTTTAAGTGTTTGGATAGAAGCTCAAACAAAAAAGCGATCCGGGACAACCTTTCTCACCATAAAATAGAAAGCCTTATCCATTTACGAAGATCTAAAGAAAACAACTCAATGCTGCAGATGTGCCTGCCTTTCGTGGTAGCAGTGGGTGGTTTGCTGGTTTTAAGAACCGCTACGCATTCTATAACATAGATTGCTGAATTTGTCTGTGCAGACGCTGACATTTTCTCCCATCGTAGAAAAAAAAATCATGAAGGCGGCTATACCTTAGATCAAATCTTAAATTTGGATGAGACAGGTTTATACTGGAAGCGAATGCTAGCAAAAACCTACATTTCTAAGAATGAAGCACATGCTCCAGGCTTTAAGATGACAAAATATCGTATGACTGTACTTCTGCATGCCAATGCCAGCGGACACTTTAAGCTTACACCTGTGGTAGTGTACCACTATGTCAATCCAAGAGCCTTGAATGGTTACCTTAAGTCTATGCTGGACGTTTACTTCAGGTTAAGTAAAAAAAAGTTAGATGATGGAGCAAAGTTTTTCTGACCTTATTGTTGATGTTTTGGAAAATGTTTGGAAAAGTTTTAATATCAACAATGCGACTGACATTATTGAGGAGACCTGGGGTGATGTCAGTAAGGATTTCCTGCATGCAATTTGGCAACAGCTTCTCCAGATTTTTTTCAAAACTCTAAAGAATGTGAAACGTCACATGAGCTCCCAAAAATGAAAGAGCACTGTGTTTCGAGAATGCAGAATTCTTCGAGAAACGATTAATGATGCCCACACCCAACTCCGTAAATACAAACAGGAAATTTGGCGCCAAAAAACTTTACTCACTAACGCAACAGACCATGAACGGACAGACACAGTAAAATGAGCCATAGACATTAAACAGCGGCAAACATAGAAAATGAGAAAACCAGACCTGCAGAAAAAAACTAGACAAACGCACACAATAGAACACCACTGACAACACAGAAGCCTGGATATAAAAAAAAACTTATTAGACCGATCCCCAACAGATACTGAAAAATACCGTCATAGTAAGAGGATTAACTTACAACTTCAGAGACACAAACAATTAGAAGCAGCATTAGAAGCAACACTGAAAGACAACAAACTCAGAGGAAACCCAGCAAATCAGACAGACAGTTGCACCAACACTAAGCAGTAAAATGGAAGGAAACACACAATACACAAGAAAAGAAAGCACTAGAAGGACTCAAAAAAGACAAAAATATTGTAATTTTACCTGCAGAAAAGGACGCACAATAGTCATTTTAAACAAATCAGATGACTACGAGAAAGTGAACGTACTGCTTGCAGATACTGACACTTACCAATAGGAGACGATAGACCCAACAACACAACTAGACAAACAAATCACAGCCCTACTCAAAAAACTTAATAAGTCAAGAGAATTAAACAAGACAGCCTTCTAAAAAATAAAACCAGACAGATCCAACACACTACTTTTCAATGGACTACCCAAAATTCACAAAACCAGGTGCCCCCCCTCAGACCCATAGTCTCACGACCTGAAACACCAACATACCGACCCGCCAAGGAACTTCAAAAAAGACTAAAAGACTTAATAGAGGACTCATGCCACACCACCCAAAAATTCCTGAACATCAAAGACACCAAGATAGAAGAGGATGAAGTAATGGTCTCCTTTGATGTAACAGCCCTGTTCACATTCATCAACATCAATCTGGTAAAAGAAACACCGACTTCACTATAAGAAGTATCAAAGATACAAACACCAGACACCACCAACTTCACCAACAAAGGCAACATCGTCAAACAGTATACCCATGCTTCACCACCCACTTCAACTTTCAACCGACAAAGCAAACCGACGGAACACCCATGGGATCACCAATATCAGGGTTCCGAGCAGAAGCAGTAATGCAAAGACTCAAACAAACAGCTCTCCCAACCATCCAACACAAACTCTGGGTCCACTACATGGATGACACTTTGTCATCACTAAATGAAACAAATTAGAGGAAACCTTCAACACCATCAATCATATCCTCACTGGCATAAAATTCAGAAAAGAGGAAGAAAACAACAAACTACCATTCCTAGATGACACAGTAGAGCAAACACTCAATGGAGAACTTCAAACAAGAAAACAACACATACGGACAAAATACTCAAGTACAGAAGCAATCATCCCAACACCCACAAACGAAGCTTCATTAGGACATTATTTCAATTAGCCACCACACACTGCGGCACTGAGGAACTACAAACAGCAGAAGAAAATCAGCTATGCAGTGTATTCAAGAAGAACGAGTACCCAATAAACACAGTCTGCTGATTTCTCAGCAATAAACCCAAACAAGCGGACAAAACGTGCCCAGAAACCCTAGCCAGTTTACCCTACATGAAAGGCCTCTCTGAAATGACTGCCAGACTACTCCGACCTCTTGACATCATGGCAACCCACAAACCCACCAACACACTTAAACAGCAGTTAATGAATTTAAAAGACCCTATACAGACAACAAGCAAAACGAACGCCATTTACAAAATACCTTGCAAGGACTATAACACTACATTGGACAAAAAGGCAGAAAACTAGCCACCAGGATACATGAACATCAACTAGCTACAAAAAGACATGACCCACTCTCAACAGTATCCTTACATAGAGACGAGGAAGGACACCACTTACACTGGGCAACAATTCCATCCTAGGACAAGCCAAACAGAAACATGCACAAGAATTCCTAGAAGCATGGCATTCCAACTGAAAACTCTATCAACAAACACATTGATTTGGACCCCACATACCATCCTGTGAGAAAAATAACCAGAAATGACATCACCAACCAAAAGAAAACCTAAACACACTAATAGCAAGAGGAAATAACACCAGCACTTCAACAAAGGCTCACGGATGACATTACCTAGTATGGTGATGAAACGTCTGAAACCAAACCTTCCAGCTTAGCGAGCAAACTCACGTCCAGAATTCTCTACAGCTGATCTACAACAGTCTGTCGCTGAGGGGGGAGTGGAAGCTGGAGATGAAAAAGATGACGTCCAGGATGCAGCACCATGGGAGCTTTCCACTTCTCTTTTGTCTTCTATCCTGAGGGAACCTGAGATGCAGTTGCAGCTCTTAGAGCACAATGATCACAATGCAGTACATAGCAGGGTAGCCATTTATTCTTTAAGCTTTCATCTGCCATCCTATAAACAGGTTTTTCAAGACAGAAGATAAAGGGCAAAGCAACAAAAAAAGGGTGTCCTTTTTAAACAAACCCCAGAGACAGAGTCATAAGACAATCAATAGCAGCCATCCACTTCTGCAACGACAAACTGTACCTGAAGATGGTAATGATGACCCTCTGTCCTTGCATTAACAATATTATTTTCAATGTAATGTGTTAAGTTTACTTTTGTTTAATTAATAAATATGATTTAAACCTTCATTCAGGCTGTGTTATACTTTGTGTTCGGCTTTTGAATGATTTTTGAGCAATCGTGAGTGATTTTTTTCCCAACCCAAATTTTCCCATATGCCCTATTATTTCTGTTGGAACACAACTACAGCATTATAGAAGAACTACCTGTGTCGTCCTGTTTCCCCCCTCAGTCGAAGCAAAACGCTCAGAGACACAGTCTAGTTTTACCTCCTTCATCTTTATTCTGGGACCTGGAGGGAGAGAGAACGATCACCCATGTGCACACAGACATGAGTTCTCAGTCTTCTCTCCAAATAGCAGATTCTTAATGAATTATACAGTCATTTCACAGCGAGGAGCATCCAAATAAGGCAACATATATATTGATTGAGTGATCGTTACAATCAGCCTATGTCAATAGTAGAGATTAAGCCATCTGCTGTTACACAATGAATAACTGGTTTCAAATAATGAATACTTTTCACCTTGTTAAGCTGCCTTACATACTGAATGCTTCTAATATTGTTAAATGGCTGTACATAATGAATGCTTTTCTACCTTGTTAACTCATTTCCCTTGCTTCCAGTACCCCACTGTTAATTGTAAGTTCTTATCTGATCTGAGTCATGCTCAGCTGAACCTCTTATTTAACAAAACTCAGAACTTAACTCTTTCCCTACCTGCTCATACCCTGTACACATTCTCGCTGTATCCTTAAACTGTAGCCTCTGGTTTTGGACTCCCTGGTCATCCTTCCTGTATTTACCATGTCTGGTCCTGTTAGAAACCTATAAAATTCTATGAGATTTCCTTCTTTCTCTCTCTCCCCACCCCCATTCTTCTAAACTCGAGTGAATATAGTCCTAACAGATCCAGTCTCTCTTCCAAAGTCAGTCCCACCATCACAGGAGTCTGTCTGGTAAACCTTTGTTGCACTCCATCAGACCCAGAACATCCTTCAGATAAAACGACCAAAATTGCACACAATTCTTCAGGTGTGATCGCACCAAGGCCCTGCACAGAATAGGGATGCTGCAGCCCTGTGCTTTTTTTGGAGGGAAGTTCAGGTTCAAGTGGAAGGAGGCTGTCAGAAGGAGGTGGAAAGAGGTTGCAAGGAGTTTATGGGTAATCAGAAGGCTGCAAGCCCAGTGATGGGAGATAAGGAAATAGCAGGAGAACTTAATAAGTACTTTGCGTCAGTCTTCACAGTGGAAGACATGAGTAATATCCCAATAATTAAAGGGAGTCAGGGGGCTGAGTTGAGTATGGCTGCCATTACAAAAGAGAAAGTGCTAGAAAAGCTAAAAGGTCTTAAAATTGATAAATCTCCTGGCCCTGATGGGTTACATCCTAGAGTTCTGAGGGAGGTGGCTGAGGAAATAGCGGAGGCGATGGTCGAGATCTTTCAAAAGTCACTGGAGTCAGGGAAAGTCCCGGATGATTGGAAGATCGCTGTTGTAACCCCCTTGTTCAAGAAAGGATCAAAGCAAAAGATGGAAAATTATAGGCCAATTAGCCTAACCTCAGTTGTTGGTAAAATTCTAGAATCCATCATTAAGGATGAGGTTTCTAAATTCTTGGAAGAGCAGGGTCGGATTAGAACAAGTCAACATGGATTTAGTAAGGGGAGGTCATGCCTGACAAACCTGTTGGAGTTCTTTGAAGAGGTGACAAGTAGGTTAGACCGGGGAAACCCAGTGGAGGTGGTCTACCTAGACTTCCAAAAGGCCTTTGATAAGGTGCCACACGGGAGGCTGCTGAGTAAGGTGAGGGCCCATGGTGTTCGAGGTGAGCTACTGGTATGGATTGAGGATTGGCTGTCTGACAGAAGGCAGAGAGTTGGGATAAAAGGTTATTTTTCGGAATGGCAGCCGGTGACAAGCGATGTCCCGCAGGGTTCAGTGTTGGGGCCGCAGCTGTTCTCATTATATATTAATGATCTGGATGAAGGGACTGGGGGCATTCTAGCGAAGTTTGCCGATGATACAAAGTTAGGTGGACAGGCAGGTAGTACTGAGGAAGTGGGGAGGCTGCAGAAGGATCTAGACAGTTTGGAGGAGTGGTCCAGGAAATGGTTGATGGAATTCAATGTGAGCAAATGCGAGGTCTTGCACTTTGGGAAAAAGAATAGAAGCATGGATTACTTTCTAAACGGTGAGAAAATTCGTAAAGCCAAAGTACAGAGGGATCTGGGAGTGCTAGTTGAGGATTCTCTAAAGGTAAACATGCAGGTTGAGTCCGTGATTAAGAAAGCGAATGCAATTTTGTCAATTATCTCAAGAGGGTTGGAATATAAAAGCACTGTTGTGCTACTGAGACTTTATAAAGCTCTGGTTAGGCCCCATTTGGAGTACTGTATCCAGTTTTGGTCCCCACACTTCAGGAAGGACATACTGGCACTGGAGCGTGTCCAGCGGAGATTCACACGGGTGATCCCTGGAATGATAGGTCTAACATATGAGGAAAGGCTGAGGATCCTGGGATTGTATTCATTGGAGTTTAGAAGATTAATGGGAGATCTAATAGAAACTTACAAGATAATACATGGCTTGGAGAGGGTGGACGCTAGGAAACTGTTTCCGTTAGGTGAGGAGACTAGGACCCGTGGACACAGCCTTAGAATTAGAGGGGGTAAATTCAGAACAGAAATGCGGAGACATTTCTTCAGCCAGAGAGTGGTGGGCCTGTGGAATTCATTGCCACAGAGTGCAGTGGAGGCTGGGACGCTAAATGTCTTCAAGGCAGAAATTGATAAATTCTTGATGTCACAAGGAATTAAGGGCTACGGGGAGAATGCGGGTAAGTGGAGTTGAAATGCCCATCAGCCATGATTGAATGGCGGAGTGGACTCAATGGGCCGAATGGCCTTACTTCCGCTCCTATATCTTATGGTCTTATGCAAGAGGAATATGATGGTTGCAAAGGAGAGAACAATTAGTTTTAAACATGTCAACAAGGGATACTCAGATAATTGGGATCCATGAAAACTTTTAAACATTGACATAATTAATACATATAAATCACATATAAATCACTTTTTAAGGCCGCATAAGTTCAGGAACTATTACACTTGGAAAACAGGGGATGCTATTGGGATGAATATTGAGTCAGATGTTAAATTTAAATCCAAGACCAAGATACAAACGCAGTAAATAGTTTGTAACTGCCTGATTAAAATCTTCCAGCTTTGTGAATGTGAGACGGAAGTAAATAAGCTGTGATCTCACCGTTGTATTTATGATTTTTGCATGAAGAAGTCAGTTATTTTGAAAAAGAAATTAGTTAAATCTGTACCAATCCAAATTCTGTACTATCTTGGAAATTAATGCTTTCAAGTTGTGTTGTAGCCTTGATAATTGAGGATATTGATGAATTATTCAGTTTCTGATTGTGGGTGTCCAGATATTTCATCAACAAAATAAAAATAAAGGTATTGTAACTACCTGACTGTATCAGCTAATTAATGAGTTAGAGATTGAAAATAACAACTCCCTCAAAAACATGTTCAAAAAGAGCCCTCAAATCATTTTGACATTTGTTGGAAAGATAAATGGAACGTTGCCACTCATTGCAAAACAAATAAACATAGAGGGCAGTTTTCGGATATCATCCAGACCACATCTGATGCACTGTGCAAAGTTTTGGTCCTTATTTGAAAAAAGCTGTAACTGCTTTAGAATCAGTTCAGACAAGGTTCACCAACTCACACTTGGGGGGAAAAAAGGGCTGATCTTGTGAAGGAAGGTTGAACAGGTTAGACCAATATACATTGGACTTCAGAAAAATGAGAAGTGATCTTATTGAAACAAAATCTTGAGGTGACTGAACAAATGGATACCAGGAGGATGCACTCTCTTTTGGGGGAAGAATAAAATTAGGGACACTGTTTAAGAAAAATAAGTCTCTCTTTTAAGACTAGGATGAGGAAAATGTGTTTCTCTCAATCTTACATGTGTAAGATTCTCTTGTCCAGAAGGTAGTAGAGGGTGGGTCTTCTATTCATGGTTGAGTTAGGAAGATTTTTGATAATGGTCTGGAGTACAGACAGCAAAATGGAGCTGAGACTCTAAACAGATCAACCATGATCTTATGAATGGTAGAACAGGCTTGAAGGACCAGATGGTCTGCTCCTAAGTCCCATGTTCCTCAAGTACTTTGAGACTTCCAACAGTCATGAAAGGTGCAAATTTATTAATCAGTTTTGCTTCTTTCAAGTCACTTGGTTCCTCCACTGCTTCCAGGCTTTTTATCATTTCTTTCACATTCAGTTTAACTTTTTAGGTCCAAAGTAGATGAATTCATATCAGTCTACATGAAAGTGCACTTGCCAGAATTTCTCTTGCTATTTGACACGGATTTTTGTTACACAAAATATTAGTTCAAAACATCATGTTAGACATACATATATATCTTTAACATTTTGGGGAGAACATTTTTCAAAGCAAAGAACAACCATAATGTTTGGTACATGTGCAAAGAGCAAGCTGCTCAGATGGAGACACTAAGTCTATCAAACTTTCAGACGGAAAGATCACATGGCCCAGTTTGTGGATGAAAAAGTATTGGATTTGTACATAATCAGACAGAACTTGCCACAGAGAGAAGTCTTTGCTTTTGCTTCATCTAAAACCCCGAAATACAAGTGTTGAAAACCACCGGAATACCTCACTACCACAAGTGAGGATTTTCAAAAGAGAAATCTGAATCTATACCACAGCCTTCAGAAAAATAGAACACAGACAGCAATGGCCAAACCAGGAAAAAAGCCTATTACTAATGGCATGTATGGAAAGCAATTTCAGGGCTTGAATCCAGTTCTCCAGGCTCAGAGGTAGGGACTTTTCCACTGCGTCACAACAACCCAAATTCCCCAGGACAGTGTCCAAAGCCCAGATATCTTCAGCTGCTTCATTAATTATCTTCC
Organism: Chiloscyllium plagiosum; assembly: GCF_037043375.1. Lineage (NCBI taxonomy): Eukaryota > Metazoa > Chordata > Chondrichthyes > Orectolobiformes > Hemiscylliidae > Chiloscyllium > Chiloscyllium plagiosum. The sequence continues at coordinate 65,387,315 of NW_028270147.1, read as the reverse complement.
CTCTAACATAAGACAGAACCAGGAATCCCCATTCATGACGACTCAGATGCTGATGCAATCAATGTCCAAATGCAGCAACATCTGGACAACATTCAGGCTTGGCAAGTAATATTCATTGAAGTGGCAAGTAATATTCATAGCACACAAGTGCCAGGCAATGACCATCTCCAACAGGATGGAATCTAACCATCACCCAATGATATTCAATGGCATCTAAATCCTGTATAAACAACATCCTGATAGCTCATGGCCAGAAAGTGAACTGGAGCAGCCATATAAATACTGTGGCTACAAGAGCAGATCAGTGGCCAGGAATTCTTCAGCAAATAACACACCTAGCCCTCCAGAACCTGTCCATCATCGACAGGCACAAGTCAAATGTGTGATGAAACAGTTTCCAATTACCTGGATAGGTGCATCTCTAATAACATTCAAGCAATATGCTAACCAGAACAAAACAGCGTGTTTGACTGGCATCTCATCCACCACCTTCAACCATCAATGCTCAGTTCATGCAGGGCATACCAGCATCTCCAAACCAATCATCATCCTGATATGGAACAATATCCTTCAATGCTGTTGGGCCAAAATCCTGGAACTTGCTTCATAACATCCCTGTGATAGCCATACAGCTCTAGGACTGTTGTGGTTTAAAAAGGCAGCTCACTGCCACATTCTCCAGGGTAATCAGGGATCGACAATAAATAACAGACTGATTAACAACCCCCATTTTCCACAAACAAATTTTAAAAGTTGTTAAAATGCACTGTACATGCATTATATTACAGTGGCAATTCTTACTGAAAAAATTGCTGTCAGAAATTGATTCTGAGGACAAGCAGCCTGTTTAGTACAGCAACATTTTAAAATAAGCCTGCCTGTTAAAACTGCATAAATGAGCCCCTTTTACAAACAGTAAAATATTTGTTTTCCTAAGCAGCAGCAGACACTTAAAAAAAACTCAGAATCACCAAAATGAAATTTACCATTATGTTCAAAATTAGCTTGGGTAATAAGAGATGCACTGTTAAAATTAAAATACTATTTCTCCCTGGTCAACAATCTTTCCCGAACTTAGGAAATCCTTCATCATTCAAATCTAATAAATTTGATGGTTGGGTAAGACAGTATCCTCTTTGTCAGACCATATCCACTTAATTAGTACTAATAAAGAAATGACTGTACACTCTACTTATTGGCCCAGAGGCGTATTCTCTATTATAATATTAATGAATTAGCCAACTTCCTTCACTGTTTCTACTTAATAAAAGTTGAACAAAAACTGATGTGAACAACTACCAATGTCAGCATAAAGAAATCAGACAAGAAAAATGAAAACTTGTCTTCCAAGATCAAAAGTAAATATCTTCTAAATATACATGAAAACAAAATTTTTTACATCGATGAGGGCTCAATATTTTCCTTGATTGTTTTTGGCTAAAAGGTGTATGGGAAACACATCATTTTCATAAAAATAAAACAAATTAATGTCTGATACAAGGGAAAATAGCATATATATTGACTAGAAATTACATCTATTTTGAATTCAAACAACAACAGAAACAAAAATATTTTATATCAGTCATACATATGCTCCACTCAGGACATGAAAAAATACTGATAAAACAATATCAAATCTGATACGATATTATTAAGTCATGATCAAATCTATATTGTTATGTATATGTAATTTCATGATTCACACTGTGATGACGCTCTTGTTTTAAGAGGTGAATTTTGCCCTTTCGTTTTGAAGAGCAGATTTAAGACAGAGTTATCAAGTTACATATTGAAAGCCCATCATATAAAGAGCTTGAGGTGCCTTGGAGATTTTCTTTTAAAAGTTGGAATAATAGCAGCAGCCTGAACAGGTGGGGCAAGCTCCCACAGAACCAGGATTTATAGTTTCAGTTTTCAGTCGAGTTATTGCTGGGGTCTTGAAACAGGGTTTGGAAGCTACAGTACATCTCTCCTGGCTGGTGTCTCTCAATTTTCTTGATGTTTTTCTTCTCGGCTACTGCTAAAAACTGGGCATTCTCTTCCTGCTGCTAGAATTGCACGTGAGACAATCTGAATTTGCCTTTACCAAGGGTGTGTTTATGGGATATCATTACATTGGAACAATTACTGTTTAGTAGTGAAATAATTATTCTGTTAAGTTTTCCAATTTCATCTTTCTTTGGTTGTACATGTACTATTGCGTATGAATATAGTGTGTTTTGCTTCACAACTGGTAGTCTGACCAATCCAATTGCACCTGGAACACAATGCCTGGTACTTGCCTTTAAAATAAGAAAAAACTAGGGTCTCGGCCATCTTAATATATTGGGGAGATTAAACGGTCCATTACAGTACATTTTAGGAGTATAAAAGTTTGAGGATTTAGTTTTTTATAAATAAGTGAAAACACCCATTTTGAGAAGCAAGTGATAAGCAACCTAAAGTAATTGCAAATCAAAAGATGACCTAAGTTTATGTTCTAAGCTCACAGCAGGAAGTATTGGAAACAAAACAAAGAATACCTCTGAACTCCTGGGTGGAGACACAATGTCTAAAATTCTCTGATTTGGAGTTTAAATTATTCATATGGTATCCCAGAACAAAGAGAAGGTTCGGGAATTATAAATAATTGATGTAAATCTCTACCATCCAAGTAGATGGGGGAATGGATTCGAGTAACATATTTCTTTAGTTTTGTGTTTTATCGGTCTGACACCACTCAGAAACAGGCATTGAAGTCAGGAGCAGTTTGCAGAAGACACAATGTGCATCACTAACTATGAATCAGTGGCAGAGATCTATCAGGAACCAAGATGTTTGTGATTTGGAGTTACTCAGCAAATGTGTAATGGAGCCCATGCTTGAGTTATGAAGTCTGCAACCGAAGTGCAGAGAATGTGTTGGAGGATTTCACTAGGCTGAAGCTTGGAGGAGAACCCTAAGAAATCTCATACCCTTAAGAGTATCAGGACCAGTGCAGAGAATCATGGTGAACTGCTGAGAGCTGTGCTCTATCTTACTTTGCTCACAGGAGAAATGAAAGAATCCTCAAGATCCTGTGTACTGGGTGACTCAACTAGAGCAGGGGACATTCCGTTGAGAGTTTCAGGTTCAAAATATAATCAGTAATAAAATACACTATTAGGTTTGTAACTTTGTTCAACTAGTGTACAGTTAAAGTTTTTGTTAAATCATGACGTAACGTTCAACAACTTTTGTCCCAATTTTCAAAGGTAATGATGCAAAACTGTTTATCTCCTCTTCTACCCCAAGACTAAATCTTTCTTCTACATTACATTAGTAAGTGCACTTAAAAAGTGCATCATTGCTCTGGGATGTTCTGAAATTATGAAAAGCACTAGATAAAGACATGTCTTTCTTTAACCTTTACTAACTACTTTCCATAAATTAGATTTCCAGTGTAGGAACCCTGGATGCCTAACTATTTCTGCACCTTTCATTCCTGCTATAAATTCTGCCATATCAAAGTATTATCATATACTTACTGGTAAGATGAAAGAAAATTGAAAAATATGAAATTTGCACAGAAAACAGAGTGTGAAACAGAAGAATGGATGTCGAGCCAAGAAATGTACATGGGGAGATTCAGCGAATGGTGTGGAAGAGATCATTTACATTCAATCATTCCTTTCAAGAAAGAAAACAGCCAACGCCTAGAACAAATAACCTCCTTTGTAAAGTTCAGAGGTCTCCTGAAGATTGTAGACTTATTGCATTATGTATTTATGCAACATATTTTCCATGTATTTCTTCAAGTGTTTCTTCAGTTGGGCAGCTTTCTCTTTATTGTAATTGCACTCCATTGCATGCTTGACATTTTGCATTCAGCCATTCCTTCATTAAGGATACCATGTAAATCCAAGTTACGACAACTGTATAACTGTTACAAATTTTTTAAAATTAATCGAAGTTTAATATGTGGATTTTTAAAAAATTTAATTATTTTTAAGAAGGTACATTGAGACAAGCAGAATAACTTGCTAGATGTTACTCACATTTTCTGACACTCCTTACGTTCTCCCAGCATGGTATCACCCATCTCACCCAAAATTGTGGCTTCAACTTCATAATGAACAACCAAAGCCTTCTCCGTTGGGTGGACATCTATGTTGCCTCCTTTGACTTTTCTGAAGAGAAACAAATAGCTGTTTAGATTTGGGGAAAAAAAACATACAAATTGATTTTGTATGAAAAAATACAATTACACAAGATTCAAATGTACTTATGTAGCAATCCATAGCAATGATTTTAAAACAAAATATTTCTCATCAGTTATAATGAATCTCATGGTCAGGGAAATATTCATACACTAAGTCAGTAAAATTAATACAGTTTTTAAAAATTTCCAAGATTATTTCATTGAATATTCTTGGACAAAACAGCTAACTCATTGTTCTACAGCTTCTCAAAATCACGGAATGATCCTATGGAATATTCTACTGCTACAGCATTCATGTTAAATATGTCAGTCCTCAATCTCGGAACAAATCTCTGAACCTCATGAATAAGGCATACTTCTATAATTCGAGACCACATCTTGTGTGGCTGACTTACTTGTATTCCAAAATATAGAAATTAAATATAAAATAATATCTCAAAGTGATTAATTGGCACTAAACAAAGCAAGGGGTTGATGAAAGTCAGCCAAAGGCAAAAAAGCAACTGGTGTAAATCCAGACAGGAGATCCCAGGCTTGAAAACTGGCTTCATTCCATACTGACCATGCATTATGTGATGTAAGGTATATGATTTATATTCTTTGCTGTACTTTCAATAGTGTTTGGATTTTTGAACTAGTGGTGTTTGGGTTTGTGTATATGAGGATTTAAAGATTAGTTTGTGGTATTTCTGCAGCCATGATTAATTTTTAAACCAATATGAGAGTGTGTCCCTGGGATGGTAATTGGAATTTATTTGCATTGGGAGTGTTTTACAAATAAATAGAATAAATAAAAAAGAAGAGCTTGTTTTCTGTTTAGAAGGACTACAATTGCTTAGGGGATATAAATTTTTTTATTATTAGATTCCTTACAGTGTGGAAACAGGCCCTTCGGCCCAACCAATCCACACCAACCCTCCGAAGAGTAACCCACCCAGACCCATTTCCTTCTGACTAATTAATCAATGTGCCAAAGATAACCTCAAGTTTGTGAATCAGACATTTGCGCATTTCGAGAACGTACTCTCATGCATGCTATTTTGGTCCAGATTGGGAGGCAATTTTAAGTCAGAAAATAAATACAGTTGCAGCAGTATCTTCCAAATGCTTAAATGGGCAATATATATGAGCTGTACATGTGAATACTAATACAGCTAGCTCACTGAACCATTAAGAACAATGCCTTTGTTTAAATTAAGTGAAATTGAAGAATATATCATGGGATTCATTTAAAAAATTTAAAATTGGTTACATTTGTTTATTTTTCATTTTTCTTCTTGCCATCAGCTATTTTCAACACCAACATTCAATGCTTCGCATACTTCAATATATAAGGCTTTAAGTTGAAACAGGGTGCAATAAAGGAAGGAGGTGTAGCACTCTTGGTCAAAGATAGTATCATTGCCCTTGAACAAGATACAGTTCCAGAATTAGATTCTATATGGCTAGAGGTGAGAAACAGGAGGAAAGTAGTAAACTTGTAAGATATTTACTGTCGACCTCCAAATAACAGGGAGGAAGCAGAAGTAGGCAGATTATGGGAGTCTGCAGAACAATTAGGGTTATAATAGTCGGTGATTTACCCTAATGTAGACTGGGAACAATGTATTGTGGGACAAGACAGAAGAACTCCCTGCAGTGTAGGGGAACTTTCTGGAACCAATCCTACTGGGGGGAGGGGCACTGTGCTGGATCTAGTTCGAGGAATTGAGGCAGGCCAAGTGGAGAGCATCAGAGGAGGGCAGCATTTGGAAAATAGTGATCATATATAATAAGGTTCAAGATTAAGTTGAAAAGGATTTTTAAAAAGTCAATGATTAAGATTCCAGACTGGAAAAGGGCAGATTTTAGGGATCTAAAAGTTAATCTGGAGCACACTGACTGAAGATGCATTTTGATGGATAAAACAGTTGATGAAAAATGGGAGAGTTTCAAAAGATAAATTAATAGGGTGCAAGCTAGGTACATAGCTATGAGAAATAAATATGGAGTATCCAAAGCTAGAGTACCTTGGATGACTTAGGATATTGAAGAAAATGAGGAAGAAAAGAAAGCATACGATGCATACCAAAGTAATAATAGCAACAGAAATCAGCAAGAGTAGTTCAAATGCAGGAAAGTGTGTAAAGCTGGAATAAAGAAGGATCAGAGGAAGCATGAGTAAAGGGTGGCAGGTTAGACTAAAACAGAGTAAAATGTTCTTAAAGTATATAAATAATAAAAAAAAATAAAGGATTCAAAGTTTGTGCGAAGATTTGTAGCTTGGGTGCTCGTTGTTGTGGTTCTGTTCGCCGAGCTGGAAGTTTTTGTTGCAAACGTTTTGTCCCCTGGCTAGGCGACATCATCAGTGCTTGGGAGCCTCCTGCGGAGCGCTTCTTTGATGTTTCCTCCGGTGTTTATAGTGGTCTGTCCCTGCCGCTTCCGGTTGTCAGTTTCAGCTGTCCGCTGTAGTGGTTGGTATATTGGGTCCAGGTCGATGTGTTTGTTGATGGAGTTTGTGGATGAATGCCATGCCTCTAGGAATTCCCTGGCTGTTCTCTGTCTGGCTTGCCTTATAATGGTAGTGTTGTCCCAGTCGAATTCATGTTGCTTGTTGTCTGCGTGTGTGGCTACTAAGGATAGCTGGTCGTGTCGTTTCGTGGCTAGTTGATGTTCATGTATGCGGATTGTTAGCTGTCTTCCTGTTTGTCCTATATAGTGTTTTGTGCAGTCCTTGCATGGTATTTTGTACACTACATTAGTTTTGCTCATGTTGGGTATCGGATCCTTCGTTCTGGTGAGTTGTTGTCTGAGCGTGGCTGTTGGTTTGTGTGCCGTTATGACTCCTAGGGGTCGCAGTAGTCTGGCTGTCAGTTCTGAGATGCTCCTGATGTATGGTAGTGTGGTTAGTCCTTTAGGTTGTGGTATGTCCTCGTTCCGTGGTCTTTCTCTTAGGCATCTGTTGATGAAGTTGCGTGGGTATCCGTTTTTGGCGAATACCTTGTATAGGTGTTCCTCTTCTTCTTTTTGCAGTTCTGGTGTACTGCAGTGTGTTGTGGCCCTTTTGAATAGTGTCCTGATGCAGCTTCGTTTGTGTGTGTTGGGGTGGTTACTTTCATAGTTTAGGACATGGTCTGTATGTGTGTGGCTTTCCTGTATACCCTTGTAGTGAATTCTCCGTTCGGTGTTCTCTGTACCATCACGTCTAGGAATGGGAGTTGGCTATCCATTTCTTCTCTCGTGAATCGGATTCCTGTGAGTGTGGCGTTGATGATCCGGTGTGTTTTTTCTATTTCCGTGTTTTTAATGATTACAAACGTGTCATCGAATATCTGACCCAGAGTTTGGGTTGAATTTGTGGTAGGACTGTTTGTTCTAACCTTTGCATAACTGCCTCTGCTATGAGTCCCGAGATTGGTGATCCCATGGGTGTTCCGTTGATTTGTTCGTATATCGTATAAAGGCAGAATGACGGTCATCCTAGATAAATCTGATTACATCCAAAAAGCACAACAACTACTTGCAGATATCAACACCTACCAAATGAAGGAATTTGACCCCACACCACAACTCACCAATAGGATAAATAACACACTGAGGAATCTACAAAAAACGGACAGATAACCAGAGCTGACCTACAAAGAATGAAACCGGAAAGCAACAACACCCCCAGATTCTATGGATTACCTAAAGTACACAAACCAGACATCCCACTCAGACCCATAGTATCACTACCAGAGACACCACCATACAAACTGGCCAAAGAACTACAACAGAAACTGAAACACCTGGTCAGCAGATCCAAACACTCAAAACAATCAACACAGGAATTCTTGGACATCATCAGAAATATACACATAGACAAAGAAGAAACCATGATATCATTCGACGTGATGGCACTGTTTACTTCGATTGACAAAACCCTAGCCAGAGAAACAATAGCCAACCTACTGGACATACAGAACAGAAAACAGGACGCTGAACCTATCAACAAAAACGGCATACTTAAACTACTGGACTTGTGCCTCACAACACACTTCACATTCAACAACCAGATATACGAACAAATCAATGGAACACCCATGGGATCACCAATCTCGGGACTCATAGCAGAGGCAGTTATGCAAAGGTTAGAACAAACAGTCCTACCACAAATTCAACCCAAACTCTGGGTCAGATATATCGATGACACGTTTGTAATCATTAAAAACACGGAAATAGAAAAAACACACCGGATCATCAACGCCACACTCACAGGAATCCGATTCACGAGAGAAGAAATGGATAGCCAACTCCCATTCCTAGACGTGATGGTACAGAGAACACCGAACGGAGAATTCACTACAAGGGTATACAGGAAAGCCACACACACAGACCAAGTCCTAAACTATGAAAGTAACCACCCCAACACACACAAACGAAGCTGCATCAGGACACTATTCAAAAGGGCCACAACACACTGCAGTACACCAGAACTGCAAAAAGAAGAAGAGGAACACCTATACAAAGTATTCGCCAAAAATGGATACCCGCGCAACTTCATCAACAGATGCCTAAGAGAAAGACCACGGAACGAGGACATACCACAACCTAAAGGACTAGCCACACTACCATACATCAGGAGCATCTCAGAACTGACAGCCAGACTACTGCGACCCCTAGGAGTCATAACGGCACACAAACCAACAGCCACGCTCAGACAACAACTCACCAGAACGAAGGACCCGATACCCAACATGAGCAAAACTAATGTCGTGTACAAAATACCATGCAAGGACTGCACAAAACACTATATAGGACAAACAGGAAGACAGCTAACAATCCGCATACATGAACATCAACTAGCCACGAAACGACACGACCAGCTATCCTTAGTAGCCACACACGCAGACAACAAGCAACATGAATTCGACTGGGACAACACTACCATTATAGGGCAAGCCAGACAGAGAACAGCCAGGGAATTCCTAGAGGCATGGCATTCATCCACAAACTCCATCAACAAACACATCGACCTGGACCCAATATACCAACCACTACAGCGGACAGCTGAAACTGACAACCGGAAGCGGCAGGGACAGACCACTATAAACACCGGAGGAAACATCAAAGAAGCGCTCCGCAGGAGGCTCCCAAGCACTGATGATGTCGCCTAGCCAGGGGACAAAACGTTTGCAACAAAAACTACCAGCTCGGCGAACAGAACCACAACAAATATAAAGGATAGAGTGGAGTCCATAACGGCTTTCCTGTCCCCTTGGTCCAGGGTGTACTCACATACATACAGATCACCATCATGCCCTCCAAATCCTCCATGACTTCCAGTTCCCCAGCCCCCAATTCCTCATCTTCAACATGGACATCCAGTCTCTGTACACGTCCATCCACCATGATGAAGGCCTCCAAGCTCATCATTTCTTCCTTGCCCTCTGACCCAACCAAGTATCCTTCCACTGACACAGTCATTCGATTGGGTGAACTGGTCCTCACCCTCAACAATTTCTCCTTCGAATCCTCCCACTTCCTTCAGACCAACAGGGTAGCTATGGGCACCCACATGGGTCCACTATGCCTGCCCCTTCGTCTATCTTCTGCAGCTATACCAGCGCCATTCCCCATCTTTTCCTCCATTACATCGATGACTGTATTGGCTCCACCTCGTGCTCCCACGAGGAAGTTGAACAGTTCAGCAACTTCATGAGCACCTTCCATCCTGACCTCAAGTTCATCTGGATCATCTCAGACACCTCCCTCCCCATCTTCATTTCTGGTGACCAACTAAACACTGACAACTACTTCAAACCCACCAACTTCCACAGATACCTGGACTACACCTCCTCCCACCCCCAACTCCTGTAAAAAACGCTATCCCTTACTCCGAATTCCACCGCATCTGCTCCCAAGAGGAGCAACCCCACTCCAGAACATCCCAAATGACAGACTTCAAGGACCGCAATTTCCCCTCCCATGTTGTCAACAATGCCCGTCCACGCATCTCCAAGTCCTGCATCGCCACCCTTGAACCCCACCCCTCCAATCGCAACAAGGACAGAATCCTGGAGATAAAAGCAAATTACTATGGATGCTGGAATCGGAAACCAAAAGAGAAAATGCTGGAAAATCTCAGCAGGTCTGGCAGCATCTGTAAGGAGAGAAAAGAGCTGACGTTTCGAGTCTAACTGATCCTTTGTCAAAGCAAGGACAGAATGCCCCTGGTCCTCACCTTCTACCCTACCAATCATCGGATACAACACATCATCCTCTGCCATTTTCGCAAATTAGAGTCAGACCCCACCACCAGAGATACATTTCCCGTTCCACCCCTTTTAGCATTCCTCAGACACCATTCCCTCCGTGATTCCCTCATTAGGTCCACAACCCCCCACCAACCGACCCTTCATTCCTGGCACCTTCCCTTGTCACTGTGACAGATGTAAATCCTGTGCCCACACCTCCCTCCTCACCTCCATCCAAGGCCCCATAGGATCTCTCCACAACCAACAGAGATTTTCCTGCAACTCCAAACACCTCATCTATTGTGTCCGTTGCTCTCGATGTGCTCTCCTCTACATTGGGGAGACAGGATGCCAACTTGCAGAACATTTCAGAGAACATTTCTAGTACACACACACACACACACACCAATCAATCCCACCACCCTGTGGCTGAACACCAATTCCCTCTCCCATTCCACCAAGGACATGCAAGTCCTGGGCCTCCGCCACTGCCAAATCCTAGCCACCGGAGGAAGAACACCTCATTTACTGCCTTGGGACCCTTCAACGACATGGGATTAATGTCGATTTCACCAATTTTCTCATCTCCCCTCCCCCTACCTTATCCCAGATCCAACCCTCCATCTTGGCACTGCCCTCTTGAACTGTCCTACTTGCCTATCTTCCTTCCCACCTGTCCGCTCCACCCTCCACTCCAACCTATCACCATCACACCCCACCTTGACCTACCTATCGCATTCCCAGTTACCTTTCCCTCAGCTCCCATTTATCTCTCAGTCTCCTTGGTGGTAACCCCCCACCTTCCATTTATCTCTCAATCTCCTTGGTGGTACCTCCCCCCCACCCCCCACTACACACATGCCTGATGAAGAGATTATGCTTAAAACATCAACTCTCCCACTTCTCCAATGCTGCCTGACTGGCTGTGCTTTTCCAGCACATTTTTTGACTCTGATCTCCAGCATCGCAGTCCTCATTTTCTCCCATACAGAACAAGCAGGCTAAGCTGCTCACTGAAGCAAAGGATATTACAGAGATACTAAATGAATATTTTGCTTCTGCCTTTAACAAATTAGAAGATGGTGACAATGGCCTAATTGAACATGTTAGTGCTGAGCACTGAACAGTAGTTTAAAAAAAGTGCTGAGAAGGCTAGTAAGCACTTCAAGTAGAGAAATCAGCAGGTCCAGATGGAATACATCCTAGATTGCTGAGAGTTAATGGAGCAAATTTGGGAGACATCAACAGAAATTTTCCAGGCCTCTCTGAACACAAAATTAGTCCCAGGAGACTGGAGCATTGCAAATATGACTTTGTTGTCTAAGAAAGTGACACAGGATAACCTGGGAAACTACAGATCTGTCAGCTTGACATCAATAGCGGGGAATACTGATGGAGGCCATAATATAGGATAGGGTAAATACACATTTTCAGAAACATAAGATAATACTAGACAGTGAATGCGGCTTTGTCAAGGGCAGGTCATGTCTGACAAATTTAATGGAGTTTTTTGACAGGCAGTGGATGAGGTAGTGCTGTGGATGTTGTATATTTGGACTTGCAAAAAGCATTTGATACGGTGCCATATGGCAGGCTGGTTAGCAAATTAGAGATCTTTAGGTATGATGGGTTCTTGGCAGTATGAATTAGAAGTTGACTAAAAGATAGGAAACAGTAGGTATAGATGGGCATTTCTCAGATTGGACAGGAGTTGAAAATGGTGTCCCCCAGGAATCACTTTTTCTGATTTATATTAACAATTTGGAAATGGGTGTTAAGGGCAAAATTTGTACATGACACTAAGCTAGGGAGAATGGTGAATTGTGAGGATGACGTTGAGTGACTTCAGAGGGACAGTCACAAATGAGCAGACACCTGGCAAACAAATTTCAATGCAGAGAAATGCAAGGTAATGCATTTTGGTAGAAGAAACAGAGATAATACAGGTATAACATTGAAGGGAGTACAGGAGCAGAGGGAGCTCAGGGTCCATATGCATTATTCCCTGAAGGTGACCAGGAAAGTTGAAAGAGTTGCCAAGGCAGCTGTTGGGATCCTTGGGTTTATAAATAGAGGCGTAGAGTATAAAAGCAAGGAAGTGATGCTTCATCTCTACAAATCAACGGTCAGACCACATTTGGAGTATTGTGCTCAGTTATGAGCACCTTATTTATGGAAGGATGCTGAAGCACTGAAGACAGTTCATAGGAGATTTATGAAAATGAGACCAGGAATTAAGGATTTTAGACACAAGGAGAAATTGGAGACATTACACTTGTTCACCTTGGAACAAAGAAGATTGATTGGTGACCTTACTGAGGTGTTCAAAATTTTGACAGGAGAATATTCTGTGTCCACTACTTGGTATGTCAGTAACTGGGGGGGTCGCAATTTCAAGACTGTCAGCAAAACAGCTAGGAGTGAGACGAGGAGGAATTTCTTAACTCAAAAGTTATTATGATTAGCAATGCATTGCTTAGGACAGGTGGTTTTAAAAGACAGCTGGATATCTATTTGAAAGTAACGAAGTTAAAAGGTCTACAGAGATAGAGTTGGAGAGTGGGTCTATCTGGGCAGCTCTTTCAGCTGCCAGTACAAAAACAATGGGTCAAATGGCATCCTTCTATACTGTAATATTCTTTGTCACTGAGGGAAAGAAAGCAAATAGTTTGCATTTTTGAGTACTCCAGCAATGTGAAGAATGTTAAGCATAACCAATTATATGCCAGCATTTAAACATCATCAAATAAATCGAACAAGTATACATTTCAAAAGCTTCCTCACTTTTATTAAGCGATTTAAAATGTGTATCCTGAAGAGTTTGACTTTTGTTCCATATTCCACTAGTCTGCTTACCTGGCAACTTTTAAATTCCCAGTGAATAGAAGCCTAACCAACATATTGATATAAAATTCAAATATATTCTTCAACTGCATTTTTATAAAAACAGAAAAATTAAACAATTAACAACAGTTTAAATTATAATTTTCTTTAATAAAGTTTTAACTTGCATAATCCCACAGTGACCACAACAACAAGGATAATTAAAACAGATTTTATATAGCCACCTAACACATCTTAAGACATTTCTTAGACTGTCCCTGGGGTTGTGCACTAGAAGTCAAGCCTGGAGTGTCATAAATGTGAAAAGATTTAAGCGAACTATTCAAAATTGCCAACTTACCTGACTGATGAACACAGGTTAAAAAAAAAATCAGATTTCTGTACCTAACAAGAAAACAGCTATTTATTGCAAACACATTGCTTTTAAACAGAAGGCAGAAAAGAAATACACTTTGCTAACTTACAACTCAACTCTAGCCCTTTTTTAAAAACTCCCCCACACACAGAAATAGACACAAAGAGGCAAGAAAGAATACTAATATTACAGTTAGGAAAAGAACAAATCAGTGAAGCACACTTCTGGTTCCAGTCTAGATTACAGGCAATGAGATGTGTTCTGCTCAGGGTCAAAAGGAGTCAGAAGGGAATTAAAGGAAAACAAGGTTGTGGACACACCAATTTGTAACCTTTCATTCACCAGCTGAGAATTTACACCCTTTAAATAAGGGAACTTTGCAGAAAGAGAAAGTAGGATTCGGGGTTTGCTTTATCTTCTTCACTCTCAGGCGGAAAACATGAGATGTTTTCTCCTTCATGGGCTGGACAATACAGCAGAACCATGCAAACCCAAAGTTGTAGCCGCTTGTCTAGGAGCCTAGCGTGAAATTGTTACTATACGGAGTATTCCTGAACTCTCACGATTGATTAGTTTTTCAACCAGGATCAGAAGTTTGTCACTGGACAAAACTGCTCCTGGAAACAGAAGCGAGGTCTGTATCATCCTTCCCCACTTATTTAATCAGAGAAACAGAGATATAACACAATGAACCCCAGTAACTCTTTTATATTGCTGCATCATTTTCACAGTCCCTTGGTTTAAGGTAGCACTGTAAAGACAAAATTCATTTTCTTCTTTGTGTTGGATTGTTGACCAAGACAGGAAAAGGCCCATTTGAAGACTATGGTATGTGGAAGGAGTTGCTGTACTTTTCAAAAGAATTTACTATAACTCGATTGTGAACCGAGGTTTGTGTGCAGCATAAGATTCATTCAGCAACAGATCACTGTCTGGTTAGTACAAATTCATACAATCCCTACAGTGTGGAAACAGGCTATTCAACCTAAGTCCACATCGACTCTCTGAAAAGCATCCCACCCAGACTCACCCCCCGCCAAAAAGCCCTGCACCTCACATGGCCAATCTATCCAACCTACACATCACTGGACACTCAGCAATTCAGCATGGCCAACCCATCTAACCTGCATATCTTTAGACTGTGGGAGAAAATTGAGAGCACCCAGTGAAACCCACGTAGACATGGGGAGACGGTCTTGCGTGGAGTCTGCACAGCCATCATGCTGCCCCAAAATGCAAACAGTTGTAGATCATCCACCTAACGACAACTCTTTAATTGACACCTGAGTAGGTGAACAGTCAGGACGTTTACAACAGGGGGAAAGAAGTCTCTGGACAGCTTAAGAATTAGGTTGAGTGTCTCTATCCCTTCAGCTCATTGCATCTGTGGTCAAAAACAAGCACCTTACAATTCTAATCCCATTTTTTAGCAGTTGGTGCACTATCATTTTTGCCTTGGCATCACAAGTACATATCAAAATATTATTTAAATGTTATGACGCTTCTGCTACTACCAGCCTTACAAACACTAAGTTTCAGGTTCCACTGCCCTCTGGGTGAAAACAATTTTTCCTCACATCCTATCTTAAACATCCAGTCCCTTACCTTAAATCTGTGCCCCTTGGTCAGTGATCCCTCCTCGGAGGTGCACAGTTCCTTCCTGACTACCCAATGTCAGCTCATAATTTATATAATTTCAATTATGACCTCTCTCAATCTCTTCTGCTCCAAGAAAAACAATTCCAATCTATCCAATCTCTCTTCACAACTAAAACTCTCCCAAAAGACAACACCCTGGTAAATTTCCTCTGTACCCTCTCCAAAGCAATGACATTCCTATATTGTGGATTCCAAAACTGTAAATAACACTCTAGCTGTGACCAAACCAATATTTTATTCAGTTCCAACATAACCTCCCTGCTCTTAAAATCAATGCCTCTGCTAAATTAAGGCAAACATCCCAAATGGCTTCTTAACGACATTACCCACCTGTCCCACTAGCTTAAGGGCCTGGTGGACATGCACACCAAGGTCCCTCCGATCCTCAGTACTTCCCAGGGTCCTACCATTCATAATGTATTCCCTTGCCTTGTTTGTGCTGTCTATGTACATCACCTCACACTGATCCAGACTAAATTTCATTTGCAACTGATCAGCCCATCTGTATCCTCCTGTAATCCAAGGCCATCCTTCTCACCAAGTTATCAACCCACCAATTTTTGGATCATCTGCAAACCTACTGACCAACCCTTATACATTCAAGTCTACCATTTACAATTATCACAAATAGCAAGACCACTACACTGCTCCCTCAGGAATCCCACTGATTACAGGTTTCCAGTCACAGCCCTTGACGATTACCTTCCAATTACCCACATTTCCTTGGATCCCATGGGTACAACCTTTACAATTAAACTATCATGCAGGACTTTATAAATAGCCTCGCTAAAGTCCAGGCAGACCACGTCAAAAGCATTTCCCCCACCTCAAGACCTCTTCAAAAAAATTCAATCAAATTGGTCAGACATGACCTACTCTTAAAACACCTTTTTTTTAAACTCTTCTTGATTAATCTCAGTCTTGCTAAATGCAGATTAATTCTGTCCTTCAGAAGTGCTCAAGAAACTTAGTTCTGACAACATCATGACTAACAAACTTCTGGAATTTTTTTGAAGAGGGAAGAAAAAAAGCTTGCTGAGAGCACTGCTGCTTTAGTGGTGTACACACATTTCCAAAAGACATTCAAATGTAGTACCGCACTACAAACTTATGAGAAAATCTATACTCATGGAATAAATGGGACAGTAACAACATGGATACAAATCGGCTAGGGATCAGAAACAAAAAGTAATATCTCATGGATTTGCTTCGGGCTGGAGGAAGTTTTCTCACACAGTTACCCTGTGGTCAATTCTGGCACATGTGTTTTTCCTTATATTTACTAATACTGCAGATTCTGGCATAGAGGGGCAATTTCTAAGTTTGTGGATGATTCAAAACTAGGAAGCATTGTAAACTTTGAGGAAGACAGTGGCAAACTACAAAAGAACATTGACAAGTTGGAGTGAACTGATTGGTGGCAGATGAAATTTATTACAGAGAAGTGTGAGATGCTAAGTTTTGGTAGAACATAAGCATACCGCATAAAATAAACATGATTCGGAGATGCCGGTGTTGGACTGGGGTGTGCAAAGTTAAAAATCACACAACACCAGGTTATAGTCCAACAGGTTTGATTGGAAGCACACTAGCTTTCGGAGCGACGCTCCTTCATCCCTCCACAATCACCTGATGAAGGAGCGTCGCTCCGAAAGCTAGTGTGCTTCCAATTAAACCTGTTGGACTATAACCTGGTGTTGTGTGATTTTTAACAGCATAAAATAAAGAGAGCTACCATTAAAGACGCACAAGAACAGAGATACCTGAGTGTACGCGAGCATAAGTCATTAAATGTGGCAGGACGGGTAAAGCAAGCAGTAACTGAAGTTTGCTGTACCCTAGGATTATTAATAAGGGTATAGCATTGAGTTGATGCTGCACTTTTACATGACACAGTTAGCCCTCAGTTCAAGTACTGTCTGCAATTCTGGGTGCCACACATTAGAAATGTGAACATATTGAAGAGAGAGCAGAAGAGATTTACATAATATATTCCAGGAATAACAACCTTCATTTATGAAGGTAATTGGGAGAAATTGGGACCGTCTTTCTTGAAGAGGAGAAGGCTAAGACGATATTAGATTTTCAAAAACTTTAAAATCATGAGAGCCTGGACAGATTAGACAGGAAGAAAATTCATTTGTAAAAAGCTTGAAAACAAGTGGGCACAGGTTTCAAGAAATTTATAAAAGAAACAATACAATGTGAGAACAAAAAGCCTTCTTATAGCAATTAGGATTTGGATGCACTCTTAGAAATTAGTGAAGGCAGGTTCAATTAAGGTAGTTAAGAGGTCATCAATGCTCATTTAAATAGAAAGAACATGCAGGGTTATTGAAATAGGGCAGAAGATTGGCACAGACATAAAGAAATTTGCATAAGAAGCAAATGCGATGTGAGGGGGAAAAAAGACTTCAATGAGTAGTTAGGATCTGGAATACACAGCTGAAAGTGTGGTGGTGATAGGTTCAATTTAGGCATTCAAGTGGAATGTTTATTTAAATAGAAAAATGTTCAAGGTTATGGGGGAAAGGCAAGAGAATGCCATTAAGCCCTCAGAGAAAAAGACACAAGATTCCTTAGTTTAAAACAGAATTTTCTCTTCACAAACTCTAACAAAGCAAACATATGTAATACCATCTTAGGTAACCTCCTATATTGTCAAATCAGAATCAACATTAGTTAAACATGTGTGGTTTATTGTGGTAAATTGTGGTTTATTATATACATTTAATGGCAGATAAAGCTCAAAACAGATCTCGTGAATTGACTTAACAATCTATTCGGCAAGTAAGTCATCAAAATCAGTCACAAAGGCCTTCAAAACTCTGTCTTTCTTCATTAGGAATTAAACCCTTCTTCTGATCCCCATCAACAGCAGAACACAATCAACTTCAAGTTCCACACGCCTTCACCAAAAATGGCACACATCCACAGAACGTCAACTTGGTTTGCAAAGTGCAAATCCACCAATGTGATGTAACATAAACAGCAGCCAAATATGTACTTGCTTATTGTCCACTGTCTCTGTATTGTTAAACTTGTCCATACTGCACAACTGGACTCATTTACTACCAAGATCCAAGACCGCTTGGATTCTTTCATATGCTTTTAATTAGGTTCACTCTCTCCACGGTTTTGGTTTCCAATCTCAATTTCTGTCTTACTTTCCTTAGGAACTGGAAGGATTAGTTTCCTTTACCAGTATTCCTTTGCAGTTTTTTTTCCAATTAGGGTCTAGCTCAAATTATTACAAGCTTTTAAACTACAGACTCCAAGACAACATGGATTTTTTTTTGTCTTGTTGAAAGCCACATCCATTTTTCTCTTGGCATTATACTATCACAAACAAGTCTAGCAAATGCACCTCTCCATCTTCCCTCAACCTTTTCTAAATAAGTTATAATCTATATTATATGATTCCTAATCCTGATTTTGCAGTAGCCATAACTTTGCTTCTTACCATGCCTAGTTCATTCCTAGGCATGGTTGCTTCCAGTTCCTGTCTTCCTATGAACATTGTGCACATTCTTGCAAAATGTAAAGTTGCTATAGTCCCAGGTGATCATAGGCAATTCTCTCATTAGAGAAAGATGACTGGTGATGAGTTAAGGAAAATCCCAAAGCCTGTTGTTCGGATAGAAGGGTAACTAGAGAAAGGGTTGGCCCACTCAAGGACTAAGGAGGAAAGTTATGCATGGATTCAGAGAAAATGGGTGATATTCTTAATGAGTACTTTGCATCGAGGAGAGGGACATGAAGGATGTTGAGGTTAGGGATAGATGTTTGATTACTCTAGGTCAAGTCGGCATGAGGGAGGTGGTGTTGGGTATGCTAAAAGGCATTAAGGTAGACAAGTCCTCAGGTTCGGATGGGATCTATCCCAGATCACTGAGGAAAGACGGAGAGGAAATAGCTAGGGCTTTAACAGGTATCTTTGCAGCATTCTTGAACACAGATGAGGTCCTGGAGAACTGGAAAATTGCTAATGTTGTCCTCTTGTTTAAGAGTAGCAAGGTGATCCAGATAATTATAGACAAGTGAGCCTGATGTCAGTGGTAGGGAAGCTGCAGGAGAAGATACTGAGGGATAGGATCTATTTACATTTGGAAGAAAATGGCCTCGTCAGGGATAAGCAGCTTGGTTTTGTGCAGGAAAGGTCATGTCTTACCAACTTTATAGAATTCTTTCAGGAAGTGACAAAGTTGATTGATGAGGGAAGGACTGTAGATGTCATATACATGGACTTCAGTAAGTTGTTTGAGAAGGTTCCCCATAGTAGGCTGATGGAGAAAGTGAAGTTACATGGGGTCCAGGGTGTACTAGCTAGATGGATTGAGAACTGGCTGGGCAGCAGGAGACAGACAGTAGTAGTGGAAGGTAGTTTCTCAAAATGGAGAACCATGACCAGTGGTGTTCCACAGGGATCAGTGTTGGGACCACTGTTGTTTGTGATATGCATAAATAATGTGGAGGACAGTATAGGTGGCCTCATTAGCAAGTTTGCAGATAACATTAAGATTGTTGAAGGAACAGATACTGAAGGGGACTGTCAGAGAATACAGCAGAATACAGATAGATTGGAGTGTTGGGCAGAGAAATGGCAGATAGAGATCAATCTGGGTAAATGTGAGGCAATGCATTTTGGAAGATCCAATTCAAGAGTGAACTACACAGTAAATGGAAAACTGATGTACAGAGAGGTCTGGGAGTTCAGGTCCATTGTACCCTGAAGGTGGCAACGCAGGTCAATAGAGTGGTCAAGAAGGCATACAGCATGCATTCCTTCATCGGACGGGGTATGGAGTACAAGAGTTGACAGGTCATGTTACAGTTATATAGGATTTGGTACTATTTGAAGTACTGTGTACAGTTCTAGTCACCACATTACCAAAAAGGATACGGATACTTTGGAGGGGGTGCAGAGGTGGTTCACCAGGATGTGGTCTGGTATGGAAGGCACTAGCTATGAAGACAGGATGAGTAGATTAGGATTATTTTAATTAGAAAGACAGAGGTTGAGGGGGGACTGATTGAGGTCCACACAATCAAGAGAGGTATAAACAGGGTGGAGATCATGAATCTTTCTCCCCCTCGAGTAGGGGATTCAATTACTAGGGGTCACGAGTTCAAGGTGAGAGGGGAAAAGTTTAAGGGAGATATGCTTGGCAAGTTCTTTACGGAGACGGTGGTGGGGGCCCGGAACGCGTTGCCAGGAAAGGTGAAGTAGACAGGCACGATAGCGCCATTTAAGATGTATCTGGACAGATACATGAATGGGCAGAGAGCAGAGGGGTACAGAACATTAGAAAAACTGGTTTAGACAGAGGATCTGGATCAGCGCAGGCTTGGAGGGCCGAAAGGTCTTTTCCTGTCCAGTAATATTCTTTGCTCTCTTTGTTCTTTGAGTTTAACCTGGGGTTGGACCTTCATGATAACCTGTCAAGCCAGTGACACCCACATTCCTTTGACAAACAAGGACAAAACAAAATTACTGGTTCATATCCTGTGCCTTTTTTGAATTAGCAAATCTTGAGTTTATTGCTCTCTCCATGGCAATGCCTCAGTCAATCAGAATCATTTTCAAATTAGCAGCACCCTTTTCTTCTGTACTATAATTGGTCAGAAAGTTTTGAAATTTGGTTCTCTTGCATTTGCCCTGATGAATAAAAGACAAGCAGTTTTGGCAACATCCCTTTTTCAGCAATGCTAGTTTATGGAAATGTCATAAGAACCTAACATCAAAAATATAAAGAGTTAATGAAGAAATTTTGGGGGAGCAATGGCACAGTGGTATGATCACTGGGCTCTTAATCCAGAGCACCGGATTGACTGGGGACCAAATCCCAGCATGGAAGAAATTGGAATTTGAGTTCAATAAAAATCTAAAATTACAAGTCAACCGATGACCACAAAACCATTATCGTTCAAAGGAAAAACCCATCTGGTCCACTAATGTCCTTTACGGAAGGAAATGTATCTGTATCTGGCCTGACCAACATGTGACTCCAGATCCACAACAACATTGTTAATGTCTAGCAAGCCACTCAATTGTAGTAAGTTTCAAAAAAAGAAAAATCTCGATAAAAGAAACCAGAAACACCACTTCCCAAACACAGCCATGTCAACCCTGCAGAGTCCAGCTGACTAATATCTGGAGGCTAGTGCCAAAATTGAGAAAACTGTCTCACATGCTAGTGAAGTAACAGCCTGACATAATCACACTCTCAGAATCATACCTTACAACATCCCAGACACCATCACAATATCTGGGTATGTGCTATCAGCAGGAGGTGGCTGGCCTGGCAAACCTCAATATTGACTCCAGCGCCCATGCAGTCTCATAGCATCAGGTCCAACATGGGTACCTACTGATTACCACAGACTACCCCACCCTTTGCTGATGAATCAGTACTCCTCTACGTTGAGCACTTCTTAGATGAAGCACTGAGTGCGGCAAATGTGCAGAATGTACTCTGGGGGGGCTTCAATGTCCACCACCAGGAGTGGTTCAGCAACACCACTATTGATCAAGCTGGTTGAGTCCTAAAGGACATAGCTACTGGACTGGGACTGCAACAACTACAAAGAAAACCAATGGGAAAATTACATTTGACCTCATATGGACCAAACTTCAAACATATTTAGCAATTCAAAACTGGGCATCCATAAATCCTGTGGACCATCAGCAGCAACAGAATTGTACACAACACAATCTGCAATGTAATACCTCAGCATTATCTCCTATTTAAGCATTACCATCTCGACAGGGAAACAACCCTAGTTCAATGAAAAGTGAAGGACAGCAAGGCAAGTGCAGTACCATGCACACTGAAAAATGGGGTTTCAACCTGGCAAATCTATACAACAGAACTACTTGCATGTCAAACATCATAAGCAACAAATGACGGACACGGCAACAAACCCATTGGATCTAAGCTCTACATTCCTGCCACAAGCCACGAATGGTAGTGCACAATTAAACAACTCACTGGAGGAGGCAGCTCCACTAATACCCCATCTTTAATAAGGGGGTGTGCCCAAGTACACTAGTGCAAACAAAAAGACTGAAGCATTCACAATCTTCAGCAAGTAGTGCTAAGTGCATGATTCCGCTCAGCCTCCTCCAATGGTGCCCAGCATCACAGATGCTAGTCTTTGGTCAATTTGATTCACATGATATCAGGAAATTATTGGAGGCACTAGATACAGTGCACTTACCTGGGTGAGTGTAGCTCCAACAACACTTGAGGAGCTTGACACCACCCAGGACAAAGCAGTCTGCTCGATTGGCACCATATCCCACAAACATCCTCTGTCTTCACCATCAACACTCACCAACAGCAGTGTGTACCATCAACAAGCAGCACTGCAGAAATTCACCAAAGCTCCTTATGTAGCACCTTCCAAACACACAACCACTTCCAACAAGAACCAAAGCTGAAGATACTTGGGAACACCTGCACCTGCAAGATCTCATCCAAGCCATTCACCATCCTGACATGGAAATCTATCACTGTTCCTACTCGGATTGTTGAGTCACAATCCTAGAATTTCCTTCCTAACAGTATTGTGGGTATACCTACAGAACATGGGACTGCAGGGGTTCGAGAAGGCAGCTCACCACTACCTTCTCAATGGCAAATAGTGACGGGCAATAAATGCCAGCCCAGCCAGTAATGCCCACATCCCAAGAACAAAAAAACTCTGAAACTTACAAGTTATTAAACGTGAATTCAAAATACAGGTCGAAACTGAAAGTGTATTTCTCACATACTATTATAGTTTCAGACAAGTGGAAAGATAAGCATTCCAGTTAGAGGCTAACTCTGTTTCACTCATTAACAGCAGCAGGAGGCTAAATCAAACAAGAGATCGCTGAATCAAAGGGTAGTAACTTTACTGAAAACCTGGTGATTCAATCCTCAAAAAAGTAGGCTGGTTACACATTGAAAGTCAAATCATTAAAAATTTTAATAACATGCAAAAATGGCACTGGCTTACAGTGGTAGCAAGCCTATTTCAAAGTCAACATCATGAAAAAGATGATTTTTGTTGGAAATTGTGAAGTAGAAAATAGATAAAACATCTTGTGAAAACAGCATTCTATACAGTCAAGTATTTCAAATTAATCAATGTATACATTCTCAATAAAATTAATCACGCTACATTACACATTTGTCTACCTTCCAAAGAACATAGGTTAAGAATCATAGAATCCCCACACTGCAGAAAGTAGTAATTTGGCCCATCACGTTTGCACCAAATCTCTGAAGTGCATTCTCACTCTCACAACCCCATATGGGGCTTTTACCATGGCCAATCTACCTAACCTGCACATCTCTGGACATTACAGAGCAATTTTTCACATGCCCAATCCAGCTAATCTGCACATCTTTGGACTATGGGAGGAAACCAGTGCATCTGGAAAAAACTCACACAGACATGGGGAGAACATACAAACTCCAAAGTTACTTTTGATGTGTTGGTGTAAAAAAAAACAAATCAATGCTTATACAGTTCATGACTACCAGCTCAAATTTATTGAAGAACAGTTTTCATTACAAAGTGATTTTGGCCACACAGTAAAAATAAAGACATTTTTCATTGAAATGTGTGTTAGACCTAACTTAATACTTTATACTTCAATGGTATGGTAATTATTCTAATCACTCACCCACCGTTTCCAGAATCTTAAACACAGATTTAAGGAATAACAACTAGGCTTACTCCTTTCTTAAGTGATAATGCATTGACATGAATTCTATTTCAGTCATTTATTTCTAACTATAACTGGACAGGTAGTGGAAGAAGCAAAGTGAGCAAGTGAAGGTGAGCTCGGAAAATATCAAGGAGGTAAGAAGGGTCACAGATGCTCAAATAATTGGAAACAGCAGGAGAAAAGAATTCAGGGGCCAAAAATGATTAAAAAGACATCTGGGAAAATACTTTTGCCAGGACTAACAATGGAAGACATGGAAGCAGAAGAAAGAAAACACACGCAAGGATAATCCAGACAGGAAGCGAGGTATCAGAGGAATTCACTGGACTTTATAGTGACAATCTGAGACATTTTGTGGGGGAACGGGCTAATACATTTGAAATTTGAGGAAAAGAAAATAATAAACCAGTTCCACATATTTTTAGTTGGTGCCTCACTGAAAAAGACTAAAAATCATTAAAGAAAGCAAGATAGCCACTCTTGCTCAAGTAATCCTTCCTAAAAATAAAATCAAAAACAATACGCCATTTGCAAATATATTTAGGCAATGTCTCCAGCATTACAATCACATTAAAAGAGGTGGAATGGCTTTCCCTCTTTTCCAACTCCTTGTTTTTTTTTTATTTTTCTCGCCTGCCAGTTCAGTGAGTGCTTAATGGCTTACAGGCTGTGACTGTAAAAGACACAAACAGTTTACCTCAAGTTTTAAAAAGAGAACAGTATTTATTATACTTAACGTAGTCTAAGTAAAAGCCATGTCAATGTTTATGCGCATATAGTTACAATAAAGGCTGGAAGTGTGCAGTTACTCTCACCTCATTACTACAGAGGTCACAGATACCAAAATGACCAATTAAATGCCTTATCTTTCTCTGATGTTAAACAAAATGGATCAATGTGGTTTCTTAACAAACACTTAATTATTAGTCATCAAAACAAAGTGAATCTTCATTGAATAAATTAAGTATCCACACAACAAATGCAAACACACACATACTTCAGGAGGAAAGAAATAAAAATGGATTCATTTGCAGAGATTGACTTTCTGGGAAAAAAACAACTTTGGCCTTTAAAATAACAGATTGGCCAAAGGGTTAAGCACACCATGATCTGAAGTCTGTTACTCAGATGTTCTGGCACGTGCAGTCAAGTCAGTAAATTTAGACAGCAGCTTCCAAACCCACGACCACTCCAAGATACAAGGACAAGCGCAGCAGATACATGAGAACGCCACCTGAAAGATCCCCTCCAAGCTCACTTTCCACAACCCAATAAATAAAACACACACACTTGTCTCAAGAGGCCTTTATACATAACTTGCTTAGGAAATGCCGAATTAAGAATTTCTTTCAATCAATCTCTCAGAAGAGCAAATAGATTTCATCGTAAACTCAACAAGAAGCTTCTTTGAGATAGGAGATAAGCTAAGCAGTTCTTCCCAGCAGGCCTCAAACCATCTCCAACAATTCCATCCTTGAAAGAAATGAAACCACATCTTTAAATGCATTCCGTTGTGAAGTGCAAACAAAACAACTTACCGCATGCATACACTCATTCTCATTCATTCTTTCAATGTGGCCTGTACAGTTATCTTGGATACCTTTGTAATCCTTAAACAATTCAAACAAAGTTATGTCCTTGACAAAGCACAGGCAATTACATTGTTCATATTGAAGAGAAAAGCTATCTATAAAACATAAGCTTATAATTAGCAAATACAGTCAAGTAGACAAGCATTCTCGTTTTTACATTTTTCCACTAAGATTAGGGTAATGATCAGAATATACCAATAACTGTCTATAATCACTGTCTATAGTTCACAATGTTGAAAAACCAGTAGCAATCTGTGTTCTGACAGAGCAAGGATGTACTGTTGAAGCTGTATAAGGCCCTGGTCAGACCACATTTGGAATACTGAGAGCAATTATGGGTCCCATATCGAAGAAAGGATGTGCTGGTCTTGGAGGACATCCAGAGAAGGTTCACAAAAATGGTCCCAGGGATGAAGAGCTTGTCATGTGGACAGGTTGATGACTGCATCTTTGCGCAGTCATATAGATGCACAGCACAGAAACAGATCCTTTCATCCAACCGACCACTGCCGACCAGATATCCAAAACTAATCTAGTCCCATTTGCCAGCACTTAGCCCATAATTCTCTCAACTCTCCCCATTCATATATCCATCCAGATGCCTTTTAAGTTTTGTAATTGCACCATCCTATGTGTGAAAAAGTTGCCCCTTAAATCTGTCCCCCTCACCCTAAACTTATGCCTTCTAGCTCTGGACTTCCCCAAACCAGGGAAAAGACATTGTCTATTTATCCTATCCATGCCCCTCATGATTTTATAAATCTCTATAAAGTCACCACGCAGCCTCTGCTCCAGGGAAAACAGCTCTAGCCTACTCAGCATCTCCCTATAGTTCAAACCCTCAGACCATGGCGACATCCTTTTACATCTTTGCTGAACCATTACAAGTTTCACAATATTCTTCTGATGGGAGGGAGACAAGAATTGCACGCAATATTCCAAAAGTGGCCACACCAATACAGCTGTGACATGATCTCGCAACCCCTATACTCAATGCACTGAACACTAAGAAGGGAAGCATATCAAATGCCCTTTTCACTATCCTAACTACCTGCAACTCTGCTTTCAAGGAACAATGAACCTGCACTCAGAGGTCTCTTTGTTCAGCAACACTCCCCTGTACCTTACCATTAAGTGTACAAGTCCTGCACTGATTTGCCTTTTCAAAATGCAGTTCCTCACAGTTATCCACCTGCCACTTCTCAACCCGTTGGCCCATCTGATCAAGATCCCATTGTACTCTGAGGTAACCTTTTTTGCTGTCCATTACACCTCCAATTTTGGAGTCATCTGCAAACTTACTAACTATACCTCCTATGATCATATCCAAATTATTTATATAAATGATGGAGTTTAGAAGTTTGAGAAGGGATCTCATTGAAACTTATAGAATACGTAAGCAGCCTGGATAGGGTGCACATGGAGAAGATGTTTTGAATCGAAGAGAAGACAAGAACCCAAGGGCACAGCCTCAGAGTGAAGGCAAGACCCTTTAGAAATGAGGAGGAGGAGGAATTTCTTCAGCCAGAGGATTGCGAATCTGTGGAATTCATTGTATGGAAAGCTCTAAACGCCAAGCCATTGAATGTATTTTAGAGATAGATAGGTTCTTTATTACTAAGGTTATGGGAATAAGGCTGGAGGAGGAGGTTGAGAAATATATTAGCCATGATTAAATGGAGGAGCAGACTTGATGAGGCAAATAAAGTCGTAGAGTCATAGAGATGTACAGCATGGAAACAGGCCCTTCGGTCCAACTCATCCATGCCAACCAGATATCCCAACCCAATCTAGTCCCACCTGCCAGCATCTGGCCCATATCTCTCCAAACCCTTCCTATTCATATACCCATCCAAATGCCTTTTAAATGTTACAATTGTACCAGCCTCCACCACTTCCTCTGGCAGCTCATTCCATATGCGTACCATCTCTGCGTGAAAAAGTTGCCCCTTAGGTCTCTTTTATATCTTTCTCCTCTCACCCTAAACCTATGCCCTCTCGTTCTGGACTCCCCGACCCCAGGGAAAAGACTTTGTCTATTTATCCTATCCATTCCCCTCATAACTTTGTAAACCTCTAAGGTCACCCCTCATCCTCTGACACTCCAGGGAAAACAGCCCCAGCCTGTTCAGCCTCTCCCTATAGCTCAAATCTTCCAACCCTGGCAACATCCTTGTAAATCTTTTCTGAACCCTTTCAAGTTTCACAACATCCTTCCGATAGGAAGGAGACCAGAACTGCACGCAATATTTCAACAGTGGCCTAACCAATGTCCTGTACAGCCACAAAATGACCTCCCAACTCCTGTACTCAATACTCTGACCAATAAACGAAAGCATACCAAACGCCGCCTTCACTATCCTATCTACCTGCGACTCCACTTTCAAGGAGCTATGAATCTGCACTCTAAGGTCTCTTTGTTCAGCCACACTTCCCTAGGACCTTGCCATTAAGTGTATAAGTCCTGCTAAGATTTGCGTTCCCAAAATGCAGCACCTCACATTTATCTGAATTAAACTCTATCTGCCACTTCTCAGCCCAATGGCCCATCAGGTCAAGATGCTGTTGTAATCTGAGGTAACCCTCTTCGCTGACCACTACACCTCCAATTTTGGTGTCATCTGCAAACTTACTAACTGTACCTCTTATGCTTTGTAGTTTATTTTTCGAATGAGTATCAATTTTTTGTCATTTATATAAATGATTTGGATATGAACATAGGAGATATAGTAAGTTTGCAGATGACATCAAAATTTGAAGTGTCGTGGACAGTGAAGAATATTACCTCAGGTTACAATGGGCTGAGGAATGGCAGATGGAGTTTAATTTAGATAAATGCATGGTACTGCATTTTGGTAAAGCAAATCTTATACACTTAATGGTAAGGTCCTAGGAAGTGTTGCTGAACAGAGACCTTGGAGTGCAGATTCATAGCTCCTTGAAACTAGAGTCACAAGTAGATAAGTTAGTGAAGGCAGCGTTTGGTATGCTTTCGTTTATTGCTCAGAGTATTGAGTGCAGGAGTTGGGAGGTCATGTTCCGGCTGTACAAGACATAGGTTAGGCCACTGTTGGAATATTGCGTGCAATTCTGGTCTCCTTCCTATTGGAAAGATGTTGTGAAACTTGAAAGGTTCAGAAAAGATTTACAAGGATGTTGCCAGGATTCGAGGGTTTGAGCTATAGGGAGAGGCTGAACAGGCTGGGGTTGTTTTCCTTGGAGTGTCATAGGCTGAGGGGTGACCTTATAGAGGTTTATAAAATCATGAGCGGCATGGATAGAATAAATAGACAAAGTCATTTCTCTGGGGTCGGGGAGTCCAGAACTAGAGGGCATTGGTTTAGGGTGAGTGGGGAAAGATATAAAAGAGACCTAAGGGCAACCTTTTCACACAGAAGGTAGTGCATGTATGGAATGAGCTGCCAGAGGATGTGGTGGAGGTTGGTACAATTACAACATTTAAAAGACATCTGGATGGGTCTGTAAATAGAAAGGGTTCAGAGGGATATGGGCCCGGTGCTGGCAAATGGGACTAGATTAGGATGAGATACCTGGTCAGCATGGATGAGTTGGACCGAAGGATCTGTTTCCATGTTGTACATTCTATGACTTGCAAATCACTGGCAGCAATTGCTACCTTGAAACGGTTAGTGAAATTTGATCAGCAAAAATTTATTCTCAGCCAAAATATATCGCAGTAAGAAGGAAATATTCTAGGATAGGGATAGACCAACCATGGCTAACCAAGAAAGCTAAGGAGAGTATTAAGTTGAAAGAAAAAGCATATAAAGGATATAAAAATCAGTGACAGCCTCAGGAACTGGTACAAATTCAGAATCCAGCAAAACAGGACTAAAACAATTATGAAGACAGAAAATAAACGTAAAGGGCAAACTACTGAGGAATATAAAAACTGACAAAAAAAGCTTCTTTCAGCATTAAAAAAAAAGGACAAATGTCAAAATGAACTTAGAAAATCAATCTATCAGACGGTTGTGGCAAACAAAGAAATGGCAGAGGAGTTAAACAGATATTTTGCATCAGTCTTTATGGTGGAAAATTCTTTGAGCATTGTATTAGTACTAAAGAACACTAACGGGAAGAATTAAGCAGCATCATCTTTTGAGGAGTAGAAAGACACACACTAATGGGGCTGAAGGTAGATATGTCCTTGGTCCTGATGGCTTACATCCTAGGATATAAGGGAAGACAATGATCTAGCGGTATTATCACTGGAGTGTTAATTCACAGATCATAGCAGATAGTGATATTTGAATTCAATAAATCTAGAATTAAGAGTCTAATGATGAATATGAAACCATTGTCACTTGTCAGAATAATCCACCTGATTCACTAATGTCCTTTCGGGAAGGAAACTGCCATCCGCACCTGGTTTGGTCTACATGTGACTCCAGACCCACAGTAATGTGATTCCCCTGAGTTGGGAGAGTCCAAAACTAGAGGGCATAGGTTTAGGGTGAGAAGGGGAAGATATAAAAGAGACCTAATGGGCAACTTTTTCACGCAGAGGGTGGTATATGTATGCCAGAGGAAGTGGTGGAGGCTGGTACAATTGCAACATTTAGAAGGCATTTGGATGGGTATATGAATAGGAAGGGTTTGGAGGAATATGGGCTGGTTGCTGGCAGGTGGGACTAGATTGGGTTGGGATAACTGGTCAGCATTGATGGGTTGGACCAAAAGGTCTGTTTTCGTGCTGTAAATCTCTATGACTGTATGACTCTGAACTGCCCTCTGGGCAATTAGGAATGAACAATTAATGCTGGTCCAGCCAGTAACACCCTCATCCCTTGAATGAATAAAAAATAGATGCTCAAAGAAGTAGCAAGAGGTAGTTCATGCATTGATTTTAATTTTCCAAATATCATGCGAGTCTGAAGAAATACTGAAGGACTGGAAATTTGTCAATGTGACAATTATTCAAAAACAGGGAGGCAGAAAATGGCCTAACTCTAGACCAATAAGCATAACGCCTATTATTGAAAAACCTTTGGAATCAATTCATAGCAGAATATTGGAAAATCATAATCAAGCACAATCAGTACAGCTTTATGAAAGGAAAATTACATCTGACTAATTTATTCAAATTTTTCAGAAGTCGCAATCAGAATTGCTAGAGGGGAATCAATGTATTTTAACTTCCGAAAGGTGTCTGACAAGGTACTACACAAAAGATTAAGTCATAAGAGCCCACAGTGTTGGAGATAGTATATTGGTATGAGTAGAGAATTGGTTAATAGGCAGGAAACAACAAGTGGGGATAAAGAGTTCTTTTTCAGGTTGGCAACCTTTGATCAATGGGGTTTCACAAGGATCAGTGTCATAGAGTCATAGAGATGTACAGCATAGAAACAGACCCTTTGGTCCAACCCATCCATGCCGACCAGATATCCCAACCCAATCTAGCCCCACCTGGCCCACATCCCTTATTCATATACTCATCTTTGGTCAAAAGGCAGGTTGCGTGAGGGATACAAACAGCTTACAGAAAGATAACAAAAGGTTAAATATATGAGGAAAGATTTGGCAAATGAAATTTAACATGAGTAAATGTGGAGTTGTTCAGTTTGGAATAGAGAAAAGAACAGTATTATTTAAATAGAGAAAACCTGCAGAAAGCTGCAACACAAAGGGATCTGGAAGTACTTGCACACAAAATACAGAAAGCTAACGCACAGACCATATTGACCTGAGACAACTAATTCTTTCTCCAGTAATCCAGGTGGTCACTTGGATAATTTACCTTTCCATTCTTTTTAACTATTACATATGGACAACATAATGGTGTTTTCAATGGTTCACTTGCAAAGCCAGTGATACTAACATCTCGCTTCCCTTGTTGAAATATATAGGACATGGCTTTCTTGTTCACACCCATTGTCTTATGAGTCTAAGATGTTTTTGAGCAACCTTGCAGGTTTCCATTAGCCCACCTTGGAATACAGATACATAGAAAAGTATATGTGACTCATCCTTCATTTCTAATAACTAACCCTTCATTAGTTTCAGAGGACTCCTTACCTCATGGTCATAAACTAATTCAAAAAGGACAATAAGCAGTCGGCTCATTAGGCAAACACCATACAACAAACAAAAGAAATTCAAGTCCTTTGCCCTAATCATATGGATATTCATGACAGTATGTTCTCAACATTATTTTGAGGGTTTGTTGGTACCCACAGGAAGCAGCAGGTAATTTGATTCTTTGCATTCTGCCTGCCAACACGAAGTCAAACAGCAAGCACAGCTCAAAACATGCAAGTTTGTTTGAGCGAAAGAGTAGTACAGAGAGAACAAACCGACTTTGGCTCTTCAATGTTGTTGAAACCATACTCATTCAGGCAAGTAGAGAGTATTCCCATCACAATTTTGACTTGTGCCTTGTGTCACAAAGCTGGTCCCTTTTTTCCTAAAAGTTGTTCCTTTTCTCAAGAATATCATGTTCGTGATTTTTTTCAGAGGGGTCAAGAACAGGCCAATTGGACTAGTTTGGTACAGAGATGTTATGCATTTTGAGAGGTTTGTTGTTTTTATGTAAATCGATGAGACTTCAGGACGAAGTGGTCATGTTTTCGACATGACCTGTACAATGGAAGGGGAGTGGTCAGCTCTCTAGCTGAGCAGTTCAGTCCAGAACTAGTTGGGAGTTCAGCAGTGGACTGTATGAACAGGCTCTCTCTTTCCTCTTCTGCCCTTCTAACTTCAACTTTTTTTTTTAAACTGTGTTTTAAGAGGGTTTGCTTATTTGGACTGTTGTATATATTCGGAACAGCATAATTAAGTCTAGTTTGGTTCGACTGAGTTCTGTAGGGGTTCTTAATTCTGTTCTTTGTGTTTCAAAGTGTAATTTTGTGAATACATTTTTGTCTGTTTTAAAACCTGGCATTCAACCTCGTTAACTTACTGCGTGTAATTTTCACTGTACACTTACCGAAACCAATTGCGAAGTTATGGTCTGGGCTGCCTGCTTAAGAATGTTTGAGTGGTCTAGCCTAGTCCATAACACGTGTAAATGGAAGAAAAGCTTTGGAGAGTCACTTGCTGAAAGATTCCTAGTCATAATATTTAAATAGTTAGTCCAGTTCGGTTCCTGGTTAACAGTAATGCCTACAATATTGATAGTGAAGGCTTCAGTGATTGGCAAGATTATTAGATTCTTTTGTGGAGATGCACTTGCATGGCACAAATGTCACTTGCCACCTGTTGGCCCAAATCTGGATATGGTCCAGGTCTAACTGCATTTGTGCACAGGCTACTTCAGTATCTGAGAAGTCACAGATGCTGAACGTTGTACAATCATTAAAAAATATCCCCATTGTCGACCTGATGATGGAAGGAAGACCATTGATGAAGCAGCTGAAGATGACTCAACATAGGACACACCCATGATGAAGTCCTGTAATGATGGTCTGGAGCTGAGATGACTGACCTCCCTCCATACCAGGTAACATCCTAGTAAATCTCCTCTGAACCCTTTCCAAAGCTTCTCCATCCTCCGATGCATTGTTTAAGTGAACTATTCACAACAATGTGAATCAGAGCTTAGATATGATTTGCTAGTTGTGAAATTATTTAGCTGTCTATCACTTGCTACTTATGATGCTTGGCACACAAGCAAAGCCTGTTTTGTAGCATCACATTTGTCCAGCATGTTTACAGTTAGCATTTCTGGTATCCCAGTTGATGCCATGTGGTTCATCCAGTTTCATTCATTTCTCACGGTTCATATAATTGATTAGCTTGCTCAGCCATTTCAGAGGGCTGCTAACTGTCTGGATGGGTGTGGATCTGGAGTCACGTGTAGGCCAAACAAGGTAAGTACAGCCATTTCCTTCCCTAAATGATACTAGTGAAGTAAATGGGTTTTTGCAGTAATCGACAATGGTCTTAGTCTTTTAATTCCAAACTTTTCTTTATTGGATTCAAATTCCACCATTTGCCATGTAGGTTTCAAGGCTGGATCCCCAGAACATTCACTGAGTCACTGGATTACTAGCCAAGCAACAAAACCATTGAACCATGGTCACACACTTACAGAATGCAAGCGTTAATATTGTACTAAAAACAACTGCGATGCTAACTCCTTCAGTGACCATAACCATTTTTCACACACTTCTCACACTGTCTTATCCAAAACCCTCTAGGTGACCATGTTCTCCTCATAACCAGAGATTAGGAACTCTGTTAAAGATAACGTAATGGGCAATGTCGGGTTTGCCCCACTAATTGAACAACATGCTATACGTCAATGCCACATTGCTCTGTCTGTTACAAGAAGCACTGAAGAAAATATATTTCATGCAGCAAGGTCAGGACCAGTACATTCCATTCAATTATCCATTTATTTTCCATCTGTTACACCTGTCCCTTTGTGATCTGTTGCAGCCTTCCTGTACCTCACATTTTAGCTTCTTATTTATTCCCAAAGGAGTCTTTCATTTGATTTCTGAGGATTATGTCTCAATGTTGAAAGTTCAAGTAACTGATTTTGACAAGTTGAAAATTAGCTTAAAGAGTCTCACTTTGCAAATGGCAAATACCTTGAACATCTGTCCAGCACTAGTACAACTAAAGAGAACAGGAGAAATTAGACTTTGTTTTGTAATAGATCTGAACCTCTAAAACTGCTAGGAATAGAACATTATGTATAGAATTCATACAATTAAAATCCATTAGAAACCTGGCGAGAGTAATGAAGTAATACTTAGTCTGCAGAATGAACTGCATTATAATTGCTAATTGAAATGAACACTCATTTTAAGTAAATATGTGACAATCCTGAAAGCTATCAGGCATAATCAGCAACAACAATTTGCACGCTTATCGCATCTTAAAACATACCAATTGTTTCATTACAGGTGGGTGGGTAGACAGTGAACAAATTCCAAGACATGGAAAGGAAGACTATAATGGCTATGTGAGTGGTATTTTTATCCAACATTCAAAAAGGATATTCACTATGCTACACAACCACATACGAATGTTAATGCTGGTGCATGGGCAGTTAAATACACTGCACAGATCAGTGATTAACACTGTATTCCTTCAACTGTTTATTATAGGCAGAGTGCAGACTGCATTGATTAGGTCCAAATTGCAAAATCCAAAATGAGGATGTCTGTTCGATGTGATTTCATGATTGACAGCACTTGCTGAAAAATCTTGAGTGCATTATAAGGTACCCCAGCAATTAATTTTGATATGTAGTCAAACTTGTAATGTAGCTGAAAATGTGTTGCTGGAAAAGCGCAGCAGGTCAGGCAGCATCCAAGGAGCAGGAGAATCAACGTTTCGGGCATGAGCCCTTCTTCAGGAATCTTGTAATGTAGCTCACTTATACTTCCAAGAAGCAAGAAACAAGGAGCAACCAGTTCTCTGCAAACAACATGGCCTTGTGCATTTTTTTAAAATCACCCTGATCTTTCGGAACCTATAGTTCCCCATAACATTCTCAATGACAACACCTCAGTCAATCTCAGATGGTATGCCAATCAATCAGTATTCTTTTCTCTTGCAGCATAAAACTGTTCGGATAGACTGAAATTTGGCATTCATGCATTCTTTCTGATGACTGCAAGACAAAAAAACTTTGCCAACATGTCTCTCTTTTCAGCAATATTAAAGAAGAAGTTAGACAATGCTTAAATGAATACCTGAACTTTTACAGGTGAAGGGAGAGAAATAATTTTGGAGGAAGTTCCAAAAGGAGCTTAATCTAAAATCTAATTGAAAGATGACAGTTTTGACAATGTAATATTTCCCCATATCTGCACCAAAGGGTCAACCAAGGTTATGGACTCAAATTTCTGAAGTCCTCATCCCAGAATCTTTTAACTTGGTTTCATGTGTCACCATTGAGTCTGAAATAAGTGCTCGCTCAGTAAAACTGTTACATCATGTTAACATACATTGGATTTATATAGCACTTTATCACATCACAACATTATAAAGTACCTCACATACAAGTAATTATGTTCAAAGTTCAGTGACCGTTACATAACTAAATTTAAAGAGGTGAAGAGACAAAAGATAGTGGATTAGTTTTTTTTTTAAACTAAAGGAACTGAATAAGACCTTTCTACCTGAATATACATATTTACACAAACTGACCAAACCAGATGTCCACGCTTCCTAATGCTTGCTTCCACCTGCTCCAGATACACACACCAGTTGTCTAAGACGTTAAATTCCAAGGATGGGATTACCCAAAACACTAGAGTTCCACAAAAAAACTTGTTCACAAAATTCCAGATAGAGAGAGTGATGCATAAACACGAGTAATCCTTTTTAATGATGTCGAGGTCTTCACTAGATTTTCTTGCACAGTGTGTAATCAATTAGTTTGGCGAGCCAACATCGTAATTTGTTCAAAACAACAGTGAAATTTAGTTTAATGGAGGATTAATTTCAGAACCTGATTTCTGACTGAGGCACACATACACTTAGAGGACCGAATTTGTAGAACTTTGGTTTGCAGTTCAGAGAATGTAAACAAATTACAAAAATAGCACGTGGGGTCCCAGGACAATTTTGACTATTTCGATGCTTGGACAAATGAAACCCTAAACATTTTGTAACGATTTTTCAAAATCTACTTTGACCAAACTTTCAATCATCTATCGTGATGCCTCTTCTATTCATTTTAGTCTGATGCCACCTTTAACTACAACCATCTCACTCTCAACCATTTCATTGTCTATAAATTGTCAGACTGCTTTTCCAACAACCAGTGCTGGATAAACTGAAATATCCTCTAATTAGAATTTGGAAAATCTAAATTCATTGTCTTTACCAAAAACTCTGTACTTTCACATTCAATTCCATCACTCTCCTTGACAAAAGTCAAAGACTGAAGCAACCGTTGCCAACATGGTTACTTATTTTCATCACCATCCCTATCCCAATTTCAGCCATTCTACAACTCAGGATGAATGTATTGAACATTGAGGAGCATACCACAGATTTCTCAGAACGATATCAGAGTCAACAGGAAAGAATACACAAACTAGTAAAATAAAACCTGCAGATACTGATGATCTAGGATCACTGGACTTGAAACATTTACTCTGATTTCTCTCCACAGCTGCTGCCAAACCTGCTGAGTTTCACCATGAATTTTTGTTTTTGTTACACAAACTAAGAATGGATTGCTTGGATTTTAGAAGGAGTATTACAATAATCAAGATATTAAGGGAATAGATAAGATGCAATTTGGAGAACTTCTTTCCATTAGTTAGGAAGTCTAAAACTTAAGGTTTAGTCCAAATAAGTCAAACTTTTCAGAAGCAAAATTAGGAAATGTGTCCTTTTGCAAAAGGTCATAGAAATTTGCTATACATGGCAACTAATGCTAGATAAATTGCTAATTTAGAAATGTGACATATTAGTTCACCAAAGGTATTCAGGATAAGGGGAAAAAGTCACGAAATTGAGTTAGGTTACAACCATGGTATTACTGAATAAGAGAACTGGCTTGAAGGCTAAATAGATAATACCTATTTCTAACATATTTGTCACAAGCGTTAGAATATTTGATCCTATTTTGCCTGACAAAAGGTGAACCAATCATTTGCTGTTACTCATGTTGAATTGTATATGTTATGCTTAATCTCTTATTTATCCATTGTTGTTCGAGCATATGCATTTTTAAAATTTGTTTTAGATTTAATCAGCATAACAGGTTGGATGTTTTTAATCCACTCAAACAAAGAGTATCTTATAGAGAAAGTACTCCCTAACCTGGAGCAATTCAAAATACGTAGTTCTCCATTATCCTCCTCTCCCCGTCAACAAATAACGCCAAATTTAGTGTAAATTGACAAGACATCACCTGTCAGTACAGAATTATAGACATCTAAAAATTTGTCAACTACCAGCTGATAAACAGCCCGATGGCATCCAACGTTGACTCTTACGATTCAACGAGCTCATCTGGTGAGTGTCCCAATCATCGCAACCAGAGTTGACATGAGTGACCTCGTCAACCGAGGGCGTGGTAGAGAAAGAAATCCTTTGACCCCCGTATCAACAAAGGAAGACTCAGTTTAGCTGCGAATAATGCCCTCTATTATAAAAGAGGATAGCAGCATTCATGATCCGGGCTGACTCATCCAGAATACAATAATACAATCTATATGGGAGCCACCTTGAAATGATCCCCATGGCGGTGTCAGCATCATCAAGGGAGACAGGAT
This sequence comes from Chiloscyllium plagiosum, assembly GCF_037043375.1. Lineage (NCBI taxonomy): Eukaryota > Metazoa > Chordata > Chondrichthyes > Orectolobiformes > Hemiscylliidae > Chiloscyllium > Chiloscyllium plagiosum. The sequence goes on along the minus strand of NW_028270147.1, from coordinate 65,349,533 downwards.
TGTGCACTTTGCATCCTCTGCACAATTATACATGTCTGCCAAACCCACAGCCGAGACAGGAGCTGGGGAAGTGGGTTTTAACTGTAGAATGATGTAGGTGCCGCGAGGGGTGACAAAATGCAATCGCAGCCACTGCAGGTTCCTGGGCCCATCCCGGTCCTTCCTACAAAGCAAACAGCAACACCCTGCCCCTGCTGCAGTACCCACCTCTTTAAATAGCGAGCATCCTCCGGTTGCATCTTTATCGGCCGCTCCAGCTCAGTCTGCAAAAGCAGTTTCTTTGTTTGCTTACTTTACCCAGCACTTGAGCCGCCCTCACACCATCTCCCCGGGTTACCAGGGACAAGTGCAGCCACCCCACAATCCACAGCGGTACGGCAGGGGGCGGGGCCTGCGCCGGCGGGCGGAGCTCGGCCTGCAACAGCGTTCACTCCATCTACAGCACCCCCAATCGGCCAACAACTATAACTCCAGGTCAATGTGACTGCGATCAAAGGAGTCAGCAGCAACAAAAATAACTTGCATATACTCGAAACATAACAAGACGTTCAAGTGCAAAGAGAGAAAAGAATGCCCACCTATAGAAGGAAATATTAAATGTGACTGACATCACTCCCCAAGCCCACATCCATGTCTTTTGTCAACTCGAGGTACAACTATTCCAGTGGTCTCCAAAAACTTCAGCTCAACCAAAATTTTGTTGTCTCTGTCATGTCCTGTACTCATCCATCACTAGCTTGTATGAATTCCTGGTTGCCCCTTACCTCAAATTTTAAATTATTATCCTCATGTTCAAATCCCGATAGGGCCTCTTCAATTTTTACTTCTGCAATATACACCAGTACTATAGCCATCTAGGATTCTTTTTCCTTCCAACTCTGCTCTCTTGCTCAACTCCAATATTTATGTTCTCCTGTTAGTTAGCATTTCTTGAAAATTCAAGGCCCTAAACTCTGGAATTCAATCCCTTAAATCTCTACTCTTCCTTCTATCTCATTTCTCTTAACATCCTTTTTAAAACATCTTTTTTGATTAACCTTTAACCATAATTCTTAATAGACCTTACTTTGGCTCAGTGACTATTTATTTGAATGCACTTTTAGGAAGTGCCTTGGGACATTTTAGTAAAATCTGAAAGGCTGGGGGTTAAAGTCCCATTCCAGGACTCAAGCACAAAATTTAAAGCTGGCATTCCAACGCATCACAGAGCACTCTGTACTTATTGGTACTTTAAGATGAGACATTAAACCAAAGTCCCTGCCTGTCCTCTCAGTAAGATGCAAACTGTCCCATGGCACTATTTTATTTTCTGAAATGATCAAGGAAATGACCACTGGCGTCTGGACACTATATCTCCCTTAATCAATATCACCAAAATAGATCATTTGATCATCAATTTGCTGTTTGTGAGGGCATGTGATGTGCAAAATGACTTCCACATGTTCTATTTGACAGCAGTGACTGCATATAATATTTCATTGACTGTAAAGTGCTTTGGGACATCATGTAGTCATGAAAGGTACTATAAAATGCAAGTTTTTTTTACATGCAAGGTGTTCATATGTAGCAGTCTCCATAATTCATTTAGCCATGGCTGTCGCACACCTTTTCTCAAACACACGATTTCTTTGTTCAAAAGAATGAAAAAAGTTTCGAATAATCTATTGAACTGAATGTGATGATGAGAGAGTTGTTATATTAAATGATCAAAATGCGTGGGTTGAACATCCTTTATAATCCCATCTGCCACGTTTTTTGTCGATTTGCTTTACGAATTTGTCTCTCTTCACATTTCTCTAACCTACATTTCCTCTGTGAAATGTTCTAATGCATTTCCCCTCAAGCTCACTGAACGACCTAGTTCATGGTTTTTTTTTAAATGCTAATTCCTTCACTGTTCGAAGGGAAAGTGAATTTCTCCCGTCGCAGAGAAGTCCCATCTCCTTTCACAACGCGTCACTGGCATGCATAACACAAATCACTGACAGGGCACTTGCGTTCCCTGTCATGTCACAGAGCCACAATTTTCCAGCGTAATCTCAGGAAGTGTTTGAACTTTGGACAAACCTCAGTAAAAATTGACATTCAGCAAAATTTTGCTATCTAAACGTTTTGTTTTGCACCAGGATTTAGGATTTCCAGAATGTGCTTATATGAGATCAATGTAGGCAGAGCTGGTTGGATAGTAAGGTTGGAGTTCATACGAAGACGCGTCTTCAGCACCTGCCCGGGTCAACGGAGCCTGATCAGTCCAAGGGCCAGCGCCAAGTTGTTTGGAGCAAAGATACCGGAAAGTTACACCGTGTGATCCGAATGGCCGAAAATTACCGAGAGAAAAAGAGAAAACTCAGCGATCTTCCAAACGTTGAAGTATAATGGAAGAAAAGGTGGAATGGAAAAAAGCCCACTACGCTTTTAAGTCGCGGTGGGACAGAACTGACGATGATATGTGCCGCCACAGCATGTCTTTCTTCCTCCATAAAACCATTAGGAGTGACTTCTTTTCGAGTTACCTCTTTCTCTTGGAGCAGTTGCCTTTGGGTAAGTTGAAGTGACGGCTACCAGACCGACATAGGAGCAGCAGAGTGAGTGAAAATATCGCAGTAAACATAAGATGGAACTCAATGTGATTGTAAAACGCAACATTTATTAAAAGGGGGCTACATATATTTCAGATTATTTAAGAGTATTAAGAACAAGTTTTACATTCAATCATTGACTCAAAGACCAGCCGATTGTACCGCAGCGTTTCAGCAAATTTAGCCGAATGATTAAAGATTTGTATCGTTGTGATACCTTTCACAATCACTAGCCAGCTCAAAATACTTTGCGGCTAATGAAATACTTTTGTGAAGTGTAAACGTGTATTAACTTAATGCAGGAAACTGGGCAATTTTGCGCACAATAAGCTCCCATAGACAGCAACGTGTTACTGAACACCGATAAGGAGTTTTGTGGTTTGATTGAATGATAAATATTGGCCAATATCCTGAATCACAACCACCCCATCTAATAAAATTCATTGCATTTAGAATAATACTTCGATTTGGATTGTTTTCTAAATTGCTGAAGATATCGGGCATTTTAAGGCATATTATCGCCAACTCTGAAAAACTACTTGGGAAAGGCTATATATGTTGGTCATCATATGATTAAATACGGTAAAACTCGCACGGGTTTATATGAAGCAAATAAACAACAGTATTAGAGCAGTTTACTTTTTCTTCTGATTAATAGGAGCTAAATTTCAATAATGTACATTGTTTAATAACATTAAAAAAGTACATTACAATAATTGCAACTTGAATATAACAATATTTATAAGAAAATTTAACGTTTCCATTCAGCATATTCCACTTGACACAATTGTAATTACCTGAATACTTATCCAGTCTATCCTGTGTCAGGTAGACATCCCAATAGCAAAAACATTTCAAACTAGAAATTGCAAAAGAATACAATAGATATAACACTCCCTATACAACATCTTTCATTCTGGGCTGCTTCATTACATTTTCAGATCTGTGATGCGGGAGTTTGTGTTCTATGGTTGTCCCCAAGGATGCAAACCAAGATAATCATAAACTATGTCTGAAGAACCATCAACTCAATGAAAGATGCTGTTTGGTCTGCCCCAAACTTGCTGGTCTTCCATTTATGGAGTTGTCCTTGACTAAAAAATGCAGACTGGCACATTCTAAGGTCTGGGATTACATGTTGAGAGACAAACTAAAGTTTGGAGCACATGCAGCAGAGACACAGAAGGAAAAGGTCACTCACTGGGTCCTTTCAGCCATAGTGCACCAAAGGGCTGGAAATGGAGTACCTCTTGGGCTGTGTGCCATTGAAATATTGTATGTTGTAAATCTAATGAAAAGCCTGACTCTCTTCATAAATCATTTAGCTGGCCATGTCTCCAAAAAAAAAGAGAAGGAGGGAGAAACCTGGAAGCAGAATGTTTTGTGTGTGAAGGTAACTGTACATCGGACATGGTTGGGATTTCTCACTGATTATTCTGTCACACTTGAGTAAACAAACAACAAATAAATAAAAATGCCTTTCACAATCATTGAACATCTCAAAACAGTTATCACTAAGGAAGCACTTCCAAAGTGCAAATAGACACACTTGCAATGCAAGAAATGAGGCAACTAATTTGCACACCCCAAATAATTTGATAGTGGACAGATAATGTATTTCGTGACATTGGTTGAAAAATAAATATTGACATGAGACTGAGGATAAATCCTCCATTCTTGAAAATAATACAATGTGATCTTTTACAATCATTCAAACAAGCAAATGGAGTCTTGGTTTAACATTTCATCCAAAAGATTGCATCTGCAATAGTGCAGCACACCCTCAGAGTTACACTGGAGTGTCAACATTGATATTTAAGTGCTGGAGTGGGACTTGAACCTAGTATCTCAGCAGCAATAGTGCTACCAACAGCATAGCACAGGACAAAACATATAGCAACTTCATCTGAACCCCTCAATCAATTATTGACTGCCTTACTGTACTGTTATTTATGTTAAGTACTTCTACCAGTTTGACCAAATTAGGATTGGTCAACCACACGTGCAATCACAACAAGTAACGTATAATATTAATTCATAAGAATGAACTGCAGTCCAATGATACAGCATGAATCAGCATTATATTGATAGGTCATTTTCTATCATTGTTGATTGTATGGGATTAAAATGCTGATGTATAATTTATCAGATATTTTCTATAATGAATTGTGCAGTTTGTTTTTACTGTGAAAACTAAATACTAAACCTATTTACATTGTTATGTTACATGATGCATTTACTGCATTGTTTTTATAATAATTAATTGTATAGTTTATCCAAATCACTTTCAATATGACAGAACAAATTCAGGCTGCCATAAAAGAAAATAACATGGAGGATCCAAATATGCAATGGAATGCATCATTTATCAAAATGTCACATTGCACTGTTGTTAAAGCATGAGGTATTGTTGAACATTAAAACACTGAGCAAATTCGATGCTTGGTGATTAAAATGTTTATTATTTAACTTGTTACCTTCACCACAGCGCACTAACTGCACTTTTTCAATTATTATCTGTGCATATGCAATATGTTATAGAAATATATATGGGGAAAGGAACAGATTGCAGTTTCTGTAAATATTCATAGCAGTCTCTGCTGAACTAAAACATTTTCCATCACCTTACAACATTTGTTAACATTTTAACAAACTGAGATAAGCAACAAAGATTCAATTACATAGCTCACCAAGTTTGAAAAAGAGAAGAGAAGATCAGGTGTAACAAGAAATAATAGCAGCCCACTAGCTTGGGTTGAGAATCTGTAGGTTTTAGGAAAAAGCATAAATTAAGATAAGGATTTGCAAAGTTTTATTAAAATAAGAGATGGAGGGTTAAATGTTGGGCGCAATACAATCTGTAGAGAAAAGGAAGGTGATGAAAGTTTGTAAGTTGGCACATTTCGAACAAGAGAAGCAATGATCAGAATGGTAGGAATAAAATGGAGAATGTGTATGACAGGAAGTGAATGGATGGTTGGGGTGAAAGGATGATGCGTCTCACAGGGGTTTTTTTCGAATTTGAACTGTAATAGAAGGTCATGTAGAATCATTATGCAACCAGTCTCAAAAAAAATTATTTTGCAAGGTACTGACTTTTTAAAATATTAATTATCTCACTTTATCTAGAAAGAGCACTTCGGTCCAGACAACTGTGTCATTGTCCTAACAATAGGAAGATCACATGGTGTCATTTTACCATTAAACTCCAGCTGCATGCCTGCACTGACATGGATGAGTCTAAACTTCTGCATCTGTCAATCACTAGGCTGATGAGAAAAGTAGGTGGAGGTTTTAAAAAGTCTTTTTAAAGGACTTTGAATTTGATATGTGATTTCTAGTGTCATTCCAATTCATCAAAATGATGTGAAGCTTTACACTACATTTAATTCTTTATGTAAGTGATCTTTAATATTTTCCTCTTAAAGAATTTTTCTAACTCTCTCAATGCCATACTCAAACCAGCTTCAATCCCTACTTCTGATTGCACATATTTTTATTGAATAACTCTCTTAACAAATTTATTTTCCCCAATATACCTCTTTATGTTTATTGGGCCAATCTTTCATTTACATCATCTTACTGATAATTCATTGATTAGAAATAACCTTTATTTATCTTTTCTGATGGTCACATGCTTCTGCAAGCCCTGGTTCAAACTCTAGACTTTTATCTGTGATTGCTCCTCCAAATAGTTGCCTGCTAACACCATTCTCTCTCCTTCAGAGGAAGAGGTACTAGCTGTAAGGTTAATGTCCTTTGTATCCCTGTTGCCTTGCTGTTGGTGCTGAGCATCAATGGCTAGAGTGATGAAGTGCAGATCTGAGTATATTTTTGGCAACCAGTGAGCATTCAGCTCGACTTGGCTCTCATGACAGCCTCTGCCCCATCCTCAGAGACATCCAGATGCATACATGACTGAACCAACATGATACCAATTGAGTTAGTGGACTCTTCCACTATTTGATCCAGTTTCCTGAGTGTCTCTGACAAACATCCCTGCTGTGCCTGTGTTTGTTTGTGTATTTTGGATGAAGTTATGAATGATCTAGACCATGCCGTCCTCTCATGGCTGGATCTGAGGAGGTACATGTGGCTGTCCTCTGAGTGCCATAAAACTGGCAAATATCTCCCTTGCTGAAAATGTGTTGCTGGAAAAGCGCAGCAGGTCAGGCAGCATCCAAGGAACAGGAGAATCGACGTTTCAGGCGTAAGCCCTTCTTCAGGAATGAGGAAAATGTGTCCAGCAGGCTAAGATAAAAGGTAGGGAGGAGGGACTTGGGGGAGGGGCTTTGGAAATGCGATAGGTGGAGGGAGGTCAAGGTGAGGGTGATAGGCCGGAGTGGGGTGGGGGCGGAGAGGTCAGGAAGATGATTGCAGGTTAGGAAGGCGGTGCTGAGTTCAAGGGATTTGACTGAGACAAGGTGGGGGAAGGGGAAATGAGGAAACTGATTATGGGCCATTTCCGCCTGCAATAAGACAAAGAAAGAGTTTGAGTCAGGTGAAAGAGGCTGCCACAAGTGTTAATGTTGATGCAAGTGCAGAAAAGATGGCAAGGCGTATCAATTTGGCGAGTAGGAAGCATAGAGGGCAGGAAGGATTAGCAGTTTGCCATATATGAGTGAATTAGAGGTGTTGAGTGGAGATGCTATATGCAATTGTGACAGTGGTAGATCTTGAGCCTTAGCGGGAGATGAGTGCAATGCAGAGTTATGGTGAGTATGACTTAACCAAGAGAATTTGGTGGCACTTATCCTTGATCTTACCCTTGAACTTGCATTCTTCTTGTACTGCTGGGCATTTCTCTGACCATGGACACCACATCAACTCCCAATTTGTGATCGGGATCTGGTGCTGTGATAGTATCTGTCAGTCCAGGGAAAAGTTAACAGCTGTCCTCCCCACCACCTTAACCAACAGGATCTCTGCGTCCCTGTCTGAGAACTAGATGCCAATTTTCCTCTGTCAGCCATCAACTTTGGAATTCTTCACACATTCAAACTGTGAAAGTGAATTCTTGGCTTGAAGTGCTATAGGGAGAGGCTAAATAGGCTGGGGCTGTTTTCCTTGAAGCGCCGGAGGCTGAAGAGTGACCTCATATAGGTTTATAAAATCTTGGGGGGTGTAATGGATAGGATAAATAGACAACGTCTTTTCCCTGTGGTGGGGGAATCCAGAATTAGAGGGCATAGGTTTAGGGTGAGAGAGGAAGGATATAAAAGAGACTAAAGGTAAACTTTTTCATGCAATGGGTGGTGCATGTATGGAATGAGCAGGCAGAGGAAGTGGTGGAGGCTGGTACAATTGCAACATTGTAAAGGCATTTGGATGGGCATATGAATAGGAAGAGTTTAGAGGGATATTGGCCAAGTGCTGGCAAATGGTACTAGATTAGGTTGGGATATCTGGTCAGCATGGACGAGTTGGACTGATGAGTCTGTTTCCGTGCTGTCCATTTCTATGACTCTAAATGTTTGAACAGGTGAGCAGTTGAGGTTTAAATATATCACTGCACCCATAGCTTTGCTGCTGAATGCAAGATAGCATGAGAGCAATATCCTGGTTGTATTGTGTGTACTTAATAAGGGAACCACTTCAAATTTGTATGAGGTCGCTCATAAGGGCTCACGAAGAGAACCCCTCCATGAAACTCTCCAAAATTGACACAGCTAAGTTTTGAAAAAAATCAACCCACTGCATTTACATAAAGAAGAAGATCAAAAATTAGATGTCAGCAATATAAGTAGTCACCAGTCAGTCCAATAGCAAGTTCAGGAGAAACCTCTTTACCTAAAGATTAGCAAGAATGTGAAATCCCTATCATGAGGATTAGTGTTTTTGAATTCAAAGGGAAACTAAGTAAGTAATCAGAGGGAAAGGAATAGAAGGATAAGCAGATAGAGTTAGATGAATCAGAACAAGGAGACATATATGGAGCATAAACATTTGCATTGATGACTAGATTAAATGGCCTGTTTCCTTGCTGTAGGCTCTATGTAACTTTATATAAAGCTAATTACAATGATACATAAATCTATGATCCTCATAATCCCTTCTACAAAACTCTTATTTCCTGCAAATTCTAGTTTGAAAACCTGGGAGAAGCAAAATGAACTATTCCAAAGATTGTGGAAACATCCAAATTACAGAGTGCCCATTAAATGTGACCAGGGGCTTTGAGCTTCCTTCATGGAATTTTGGCAATGAATGAGAATATTTGTAAAGGAGTTTTAGTAGGCTGTATTTAGGAAACAGACTTTCAAGTTTATACATTCCAGTATAGTGACAGAATTTGTGTCCCCCCATTATTGTAATAATAACACTTTTGAAGCATTTGAAAAAAAAGCATTGCTAATACAAAAAACTTTTACTTCAAAATCATTTCTGAAATCTGCCAAATATTAGCAGTGTACAAAAAATTTTACTAGACTTACAATTTATAATTGTTTGAAATAAGGTCCAGGCAGCAACAATGTTAACAATTGTGTCTGTTTGTTTCATTATTCTCACACTCCATTTTATACATGTTAAATCCATGTTTTTGTCTTTCTGGGTCAAGCAATGAACCATTCACTGAAGGAGATGGTAGACAGGGGTTGTTTCCAAGACCTCTGCAAATTCTGCTTGGAGTTAGTTTTTACAAGATGCAAAAGAACATCTGTTCTCCATTTAGTTCCTTTATCCTGACAACATAGTCAAGAATAGCAACTTGATTGCCTTGTGCAAAATTATGGGTGCAACCCACATCCTAACAGAGTTTATTGGAGCATTGATATATTGTGCCTGCATTCAACCAGCTTTCGGTACATCAGAATCAATATCAACATCATGTGGCCTCTCGCTCTTTGGGTCAACTTAAAGCCTTTCTATTCTGCCTGAAATGATTGAGAAGCAAGACATCACATTATAACATATGTATAAAAAGCTGAGTTTTTATTTGTTTCATATTGTGAAAAAAATCTTCTTCGGAACAGCAACATCCTTGGCTAACTCCAGCTGGATGACTTCACATGGTGTTGCATCATGGATTGATGGTCTAATTCTGCTTTGATGGCAGATTCTGCCTGCTCACACATAGAGAAAAAAACAAAAGCTCGAAAAACGAGCTCAGGAAAACACCGTCCTTACAAAAACAGACATGTGGAGATGGAGGTGCGGGATGATAAATCACTGCCAAACAACTTGCCAAGTACTAAACTTTGAATGTCTTTGGTCCTTAACTATTAAACACCCAGCATTTAGCCTTGATTCAAACTAAGGGGACAGTAATGCTTTCAATTATTTGAAAATACATCATATATCTGCTTGTCTAAAACTCCAACTCATTTAACTAATAACCAACCTCCCCAGCCATTTTCACTGAGAAATATAATATTATCACATTTTCTGCAAGCCAAAAAGTCTGTTTTATTGATAACATGTGATGAGTAGTTTAGAATAATCTTTCACTTTTTAAAATGCTTGACATATATTACCAGGCATAGCAACTTCAGGATGGTGAAAATTTAATGCGCCATCCTCAAAAATATAGCAGTAACTCAAGCTTTTGTCTGGCAACGTCTCTTGTAAAATGTAATAGCAAATCATTTGGACAAGCATTTTGACATGTTAAAAGTTGTTCTTTTAGTGATTCTATGATTGAGGCTGACATATGAATCAATGAATGAGAGAACATGAGCATATTAAATGACAAACTTGGTAAACAGCTTTGTTAGTTTCATATAAACATCATTTATATTTTTGTATTTTCTTTCAGTGAAGCTGTTCGCTTTGACAAGTGAAGTGATTAATGGCGAAATGCAGTTCTACTCCAGAGCTAGACGGTTCTATGAAGAGGTTCCAGCAACAGAGGAGGGTATGATGGGAGACTTTTTGGAACTCAACAGCATAGATGTGGAGGCCTCCAGTGTGTTTCTAAGGAAGCTTGTAGGAGTAAGTCCAAAAGCTACAGATAGTTAACAGAAATGGTTAATAATTAATACCAAAGAGCATTGTTAAACTGAAGTGTTCACAGACACTCAAATAAATACTTAGTAATACCAAGACTAAAACCAAACATAGGTATGTGAGATATGCCAAAGATGAATTATAGGTCACAGAGGTTTAAAATCATGCCACATGTCCCAGGTTCAATCTTAATCTGGACTCATTAGTTTTTGGAGATCCAAAATCAGTCAGTTTTCATTCCTCATTGCTGCTATCAAACCCATTTCTATGTATGGCTACCTGTTAGGTGAAGGCAAGATCAGCCTTAACTGTAATGCTCCCATGCTGAATAACTTCCCACCACCATCAAGGAGGAAGTGAGGATTACAAATGCTGGAGATCAGAGTCGAGAGTGTATTGCTGGAAAAACACAGCAGGTCAGGCAGCATCCGAGGAGCAGAAGAATCAACATTTCGGGCATAAGCCCTTCATCAGGAATGAGGTTTGTGGTTCGGGGCTGAGAGATAAATGGGCAGGGGGTGGGGTCTAGGAGAAGGTAGCTGGGAAAGTGATAGGTGGATGAAGGTGAGGGAGAAGGTGATAGGTCAGAAGGGGGAGTGATGGACAGGTACGGAGGGTGGTACCAGGTTGGAGGCTTGGGACTGGGGTAATGTAGGAGGAGGGGAAATGAGGAAGCTGTTGAAATCCACATTTATCCCGTGTGGTTGCAGGGGCCCAAGGTGGAATATGAGGCATTCTTCCTCCTGGTGTTGAGTAGTAACAGCTTGGCAGTGAAGGAGGCCCAGGACCTGCATATTCTTGATGGAGTAGGAGGGGGAGTTGAAGTGATCAGCCATGGTGCGGCGGGGTGGTGGGTGTGGGTGTCCCAGAGATGTTCTATAAAATGATCTGCAAGAAGGCGTCCTGTCTCCCTGATGTAGAGGAGACCACACCAGGTGCAACAGATGCAGTAGATGACATTGGTAGATGTAAATTTGGTAAATTGGTAAATTTCTGATGGATGTAGAAGGATCCCTTGGGGCCTTGGATGGAGCTGAGGGGAGTGGTGTAGATGCAGGTTTTGCACTTGCTGCAGTGGCAGGGAAAGGTGCTGGGAGTGGCGTGTGGGCTGGTGGGGTGTGTGGACCTAATGAGGGAGTCACAGAGGGAATGATCTTTCCAAAGAGCTGAGAGGGATGGGGAGGGAAATATATATCTAGTGGTGGGGTCCGTTTGGCGGTGGCAGAAGATGATGTGATGTAAGCGGAGGTTGGTGGGGTGGAAGGTGAGGACCAGAGGGGTTCTGACCTTATTATATGGGGTTTCCCTCCTGTAAAAATGACATCCCTTATTCCCAATTCTTCTCCCTCCACTGCATCTGTTCCCAGGATGACCAATTCCACCTCTGAAAGTCCCAGATGGCCTCCTTCTTCCACGATCACAATTTCCCTTCCCATGTGGTTGACAATGCCCTCCAGCACATCTCCTCCACTTCATGCACCACTGGCCTTGAACCCCATCCCTCCCAACACAAGTGAAAAGAATAAAACATACTCTCTCTCCTGCCTTCTTGACTTCTGATAAAACTAGGGGCGGCACAGTGGCTCAGTGGTTAGCATTGCTGCCTCACAGCACCAGGGACCCGGATTCAATTCCAGCTTTGGGCGACTATCTATGTGGAGTTTGCACATTCACCCTGTGTCTGCGTGGGTTTCCTCTGGGTGCTCCGGTTTCCTCCCACAATTCAAAGATGTGCAGGTTAGGTGAATTGCCCATGCTAAATTGCCCATGATGTTAAGGGATGTGTAGGTTAGATGCATTAGTCAGGGGTAAATGTAGAGTAATGGGGAATGAGATTGGGTAGGTTGCTGTTCGGAGGGTTGGTGTGAACTTGTTGGGCCAAAGAGCCTGTTTCCACACTGTAGGGATTCTAATTGTAAGACTATCATAGTTATAACCAATGAGGTTAATGAACAAGATGTAAAACAGAATGACAGCATAAAGTAAAAAGAAAAGTTTAAAATAAGCATTAAACAATATCCAACTTCTGCAAGTGAACAGCAGGTCAATCAATGTTTCAAAGAGAAAGCGGCTGGGTGTGGCTTCTTTAAATGACAGCTTCGACTCAAAATTTCAACCATTCCAAACTGTAACAATACATTGTTATCACATTTTAAGACACGTTATTTTCTATTATTTAAAAATATCCTGTTCTTTGTTCTTATTTAATAATGGCACTAACTGTGTAATTTCAAATTCAAAAATTAATATGCTCCTGTCTTCCACCTAATGGAAACCTGCTGCACTTTTCCCGGGGAATAATAGTGAACATTGCCCTGCTGGATCATCACTCTTAAGGCCAAAAGAGTAATGTGGTTAATTGACAATCTTTGTACTTCTAAAATCATGTGAAGCAGCCTTCATCATCAACATAGAGTTAGTGGCTTACTTTGCCGTTTACTTTGGTCTTATTTTTCAAATTAAATAATGTTTTTATAACCAACTAAAAAAAGAACATAGAATCTAATTTTGATTCTCTGTAAGCAGATAAGTTTCAAGTGAGTTGAAATCACACCTCATGAGTCAATTGAAGATTTTGGTAAATTAATAAGTTTAGTAAATATTATCATAACAGCAGGCTGAAGACGGTGGAATCACATGCAGATATGTGATCGAAGGTACCATTTTTTTCTTGCATATGTTAAGCCTTTAAGGTTTCACTTTAGCATTTGTTCATAGCCATTCAAATGTGTAGGGAACATGCTTTCCCACTGTCTAATTACATTGACCATTTAATTGTTTCTCTTTTGTGCAATTTTCACCAGTAAATGGATTTAATTATATTACACCATAAAAATTAACTGTGGCTTATGATTGAAAGTATATATGGGTTGGCATTAAACATTAGCAAGAGATGCTTTTGTAACATTTGAAGTGTACCTTCTTCCCACACAAACTAGCGCAACTGCAAATCATACGCTTTATGCCCAGGAGCCCTGGAAACAAACTTTAGTTCACTTTTATAAAATGTAATTGCACATCATCAGTTCTATTACATTGCACTCCACAATAATGAATGTTTGGCATGACTTTCCTTCTGAACTTAATTTTCAATTTTTGTAACTTCTTTCACAATGCAATTAGTGTTCTCAGAGTTGGATCATTTTCCCTGACTTGACTGCAACACTAAAAATGTTTTAATGGTAATATTAGTGAATATACGCCTGTCTAATAATAATCGGCAATATAAATAATCATGTATCTTTACCTTTTATAGGGTCCAGGAAAAGCTGATACCAAATATGCCTTGGATTGTGGCTGTGGAATTGGCAGAGTCACGAGATATGTCCTGCTGCCAGTTTTCTCCTGTGTTGATGTGGTGGACATGATGGATAACTTTTTATTTGAAGCTCTTTCCTACATAGGAAAAGATGTGACAAAAGTGAAGGATTATTTCTGCGTTGCCTTACAGGACTTCACACCCCCCATCAAAAAATATGATGTTATCTGGATTCAATGGGTGACAGGTGAGCTGTTACTACATTTCCCTACCAGTTCAAAATGATCACTAGATTTCCCATCTATTTATGGTTTGTGAACTGTCTTGTGTAAGATACATATTTCTTTGCAGAAATTTGTTGAACATTGAACAATGAAGTAAATAAAAATTGGATAGAGCATATAACAGGATACAGAATGAATAATAAATCAAAGAAGATTTTGTTTTATAAATTTGAATTATTTAAAAGCATTATGGTCATCAAGCCTATCCATACCAATTTGGAAAACACTAAGGAAGTCCAACTACTCTTAACTTGGAGGGAAAAACATTGTCACTCTTGCCGCCTTTGTGCACTTTAAGGTGATGTATTATCGAATAGCATTTGCAGTGATCAGGGATGAGCCTTTTTTGACTTCCTGTGAGGGGGATAATATAAGGTACAGGTCAAGCAAGATAGAGGAAAACAGTAAATATTGCAAAAATAAATAAAAACCGTCAGATTTTAAGCACAACCTTTCTCCCAATACAGGACATTTAACTGATAAGGATCTGATGGAATTCCTAATCAGATGCAAATACGGCTTGAAGGATGATGGTGTTATTATCATTAAAGATAATGTTGGTCGACAGGGATGCATCCTGGACCAAACGGACAGCAGTGTGATCCGGGAAATTGAGACACTGAGAAACATCATAGCAAAAACTGATCTGGAGATCATCTGTGCAGAGAAACAGCTTAACATCCCTGAACAGTTGGTACCTGTTTGGATGTTGGCCTTGAAGTAGTAATTCATTCTGACTAACTTGCTAACCTTAATCTGTTTAACTAATCAAGCCAAGAGTTCTTGGAGGGAAATATCTGCAATATATTTATATATATAATAGTTACCACTGGATAAAGATGTTTATTGATCTATGAAAGTCCAATCTAATAAACTATATTACATCCGCTCCATACATAATTGGTGAATCCACTTTTTAAATGTTTGTGTTTGTTTTTCATTACATGAATAAAACATGGAACTTTTAGCTTTCTTTCCCATGCAGTGTAGCAATTATGGTCAAGATTGGGAAAGAGGCCGTCAGGTCTGTTCTAACATTATTCAGTCCAATCATGCCTAGAGCAGTAATATCAATAAAACATTGGTCAATTTGTGCAATTAAATAAATTAAATCATATTCAGCATAGCTCAATTATGGCAGGCCATTTAAAATGTTCTAATTTAACATTTTGTATTTTATTTTGTAAAGATAATTTATTTTAAATGTGTTTTTTTTCAATTGAAAGAATAGGGTAATCTGTGTTGACAGAAATATTTGCTAGTCCAGTTTAGTAATTGCATCCTTTCTGTTCAGTAAAACAGGGAAAAAGAAATCTCCCTGAAATCCTCACAAAAAGCTTGGATGACCTTTACATTCTAAGTCACACTCATCGTCAGCTTTATATTTATATTGTATGTGTGCAAATCAGTAGCAGTGTGCTCTGGGGCTCCGAATAGCAAGTTTGCTTTATTAAGCACAAGGTAGTTTGCCTGGCTTGTGCACGTACAGGTTTACAGAATAATAGAAAATCGATTAGAAAAAGACATTGTTTATTGGAATTATCGATTCCAAACATGCAACCAATAAGGCTAATTGATCAAGTGATACAATGAAATGTGTATGCTACGTGAAAACCTGGATTAATGCAGAAACATCAGCTATGGTTCAGGTCTGGATTAATTCATTTTGGTACTTAACTCACTGTTTTCTACTTGTTTTATTTTTCTCCTTTTGTGAATGATCAATGATCCTTTTGATGTTGCCCTAACAAATAATGAGCTGCCTAACTGTCAAATGTATTGGCAACCCAGCAGTTTAATATACATAACGCTAAATCTACAAAGCAAAGTACTTTAGGAGAAAACATTTATAATTTTACTGGAAAATGTAAGAGGAAACTGTTTTATTTTGACAGTATTACAAAAGTAAAGTAATGAAGAGAAAAGCCCCTCATCCATCCTCATTTCTCGTCGAACTCACTAACTAAAATAACTGAAACAGTAATACCCCCACAAAGATTCCTTTGCCTATCAAAATAAAATGAATTACATCAATCATTGGCTTTTTCATGCAAACCAGTTTAAAGCATTCCAGCAATCTGACCAAAAACTGCACTGGATTTTATATAAAGGGGATGAGAAGCTTCAGCTGAAAAGTCTTCAGTTAATTCACCATGTGGTTGAGAAGGAGCTTCTTAAGTTTCAACAGCTGCACAACTGCTGAATCTCAGGCTTTCTTAGGTTAGCTGAGCAGACAACTGTAATCTGCAAACTCCAAACATTGATAACATTACCGACTGTTGCAGAGCAAACCTCTAATTTGATTAGGTGTAAAAAAGACCTGATGACCTCAGTTGCTTTTTACAGGGTGTGAAAATACCTTTCAAATTTATCTCTTTTCTCCACTCCACCCCCACTCTCCTCCCCAGCCATAAGGTTATTTCGTGAAAATGATTTTGTGAAACACAAGGAAGCTGTGAAAGCTGACAGTAAATAAGTACAAGGTGCCGTTTTCAAACATCAGTAGTTGGTTGATTCTCATGATGAAGTGCAGATCATTTCTATTTACAGACATGTTCTTGGAATTCTGACCACTCCCTCCCAACCCCACCCAATTTCTAACGTACACAATTAATTACCCTTGCCTGGCATGGACGCCCATTCACAAAATAGAGCATACTTCTGGTTCACATATGGTGAATATATGAGCATCAAAAGCAGTAGGAATATTTGGGGTCCCTCAAAGGAACATAAGTATTTGATCTCCTTTCAATTCAGAAAACCAGAGAAAGAGAGAGAGAGAGAAAGTGATTGCTAAACAAACTGAGACACAGAAAAATTACAGAATGAGAAAGCAGTGAAAGCTGTAGAAAGAGTGATTCAATTTTCTTTGTTCATGTACATTGTCAACATCAGATGGTTGGGTTTTGAATCTTGCTCAAGGACTTGATCTAAAATATTGGATTAACATTCATGTTACATTATCAGAGGTGATATCATTTGATGAGACAAAACTGGAATCCAACCTGTTTATTGCAATGGTTGAAGGGGCAAATCGAAGACAATGCTCTTTCTTCACCCAACCTTGACAGAGAATTATAAATCTTGGTGCAATTCTTTGGACTGCACTGTATAAAAAGTTGCTTTTGATCCTGAATCATTGCATTAAACATACTTAAATATGTTCTAAATAACATAAATATCTCACTTTTGACTAAGATGGAAGAAGACTGTGTTAGTAGTCAGCTGACAGTTTGGTAAGAAGCTGGCCCTTAGCGATTATGCACCATGGGTGGGCTAATTTTGTGCATATTGGGACTTCTGGCCAACTGTGGGAGAAAGGCCAGCCAATCTGCCCACCTAGCTGCTCCAGCCTCCCTAACGACCTATTGCAATTACCCCCCCACCTGCATCCACCTATCGCCTTTCCATCTCACTTCCTTCCAGCCCCACCCCCACCCCTCTATTTGTCTCTCAGCCCCCTTGTCCCTTCACATCTGCAATGAAGGGTTTGTGCCCAAAATGTCAATTGTCCTGTTTTTCTGATGCTATCTGTCCTACTGTGCTTTTCCAGCACAACACCTTTCGACTATGATCATCAAGCAGCTCCAACAGTGTCAGCGGTGTCAAGAGCTAGGTACACATTGGGCAAGAGGAGGTCAGGGTATTAAATATGAGGTGGGAGGAAGCAAAGGGCACTGTATGGGGCAGAGGGGTGCTCCCACGCACAAAGACAATCCTCTGAGGATACTATACCAATTCTTTTCTGCCCTTTTAAAAGCTTTTTGAACAAAAAAAAAGTGGGCTCTCTATTTCCACCTACCAGCCTATACTGGTCATACTATGGTGTGAATGAGTAATATTGAAGTTAATTGAGCATTTATCAAGTTTCCAGTTGAAGAAGTAACAAAGAGGATTGACGAGGGCAGAGCAGTAGATGTGATTTATATGGACTTCAGTAACGCGTTCGACAAGGTTCCCCATGGGAGACTGATTAGCAAGGTGAGATCTCATGGAATACAGGGAGAACTAGCCATTTGGATACAGAATGGCTCAAAGGTAGAAGATAGAGGGTGGTGGTGGAGGGTTGTTTTTTGGACTGGAGGCCTGTGACCAGTGGAGTGCCACAAGGATCGGTGCTGGGTCCTCTACTTTTTGTCATTTACATAAATGATTTGGATGCGAGTATAAGAGGTATAGTTAGTAAGTTTGCAGATTACACCAAAATTGGAGGTGTAGTGGACAGCAAAGAGGGTTACCTCAGATTACAACGGGCTGAGAAGTGGCAGATGGAGTTTAATTCAGATAATTGCGAGGTGCTGCATTTTGGGAAAGCAACTCTTAGCAGGACTTATACACTTTATGGTAAGGTCCTAGGTAGTGTTGCTGAACAAAGAGACCTTGGAGTGCAGGTTCATAGGTCCTTGAAAGAGGAGCCGCAGGTAGATAGAATAGTAAAGAAGGCGTTTGGTAGGCTTTCCTTTATTGGTGAAAGTATTGAGTACAGGAGTTGGGAGGTCATGTTGCGGCTGTACAGGACATTGGTTAGGCCACTGTTGGAATATTGCATGCAATTCTGGTCTCCTTCCTATCGGAAAGATGTTGTGAAACTTGAAAGGGTTCAGAAAAGATTTACAAGGATGTTGCCAGGGTTAGAGGATCTGAGCTATAGGGAGAGGCTGAACAGGCTGGGGCTGTTGTCCCTAAAGTGTCGGAGGATGAGGGGTGACCTTATAGAGGCTTGCAAAATTATGAGGGGCATGGATAGGGTAACTAGGTAAAGCCTTTTCCCTGGGGTCAGGGAATCCAGAACTAGAGGGCATAGGTTTAGGGTGAGAGGGGAAAGATAAAAAAGAGACACAGAGGGTGGTATGTGTATGGAATGAGCTGCCAGAGGAAGTGTGGAGGCTGGTACAATTGCAACATTTAAGAGGCATTTGGATGGGTATATGAATAGGAAGAGTTTGGAGAGATATGGGCTGGGTTCTGGCAGTGGGACTAGATTGGGTTGGCATATCTGGTCAGTATGGACAGGTTGGACCAAATGGTCTGTTTCCATGCTGTACGTCTCTATGACTCTATGACTCAATTGACACATTTATTTATTTAAAAATGGTGAATGATACACTAGTGGTCTGCTAATTTTGGTGTCCCATATTGGAGAGCTCAAGGTGGGTGGAAATTTGGGTTGCAGGGAACCCAATTTACTTACATGCCCTCCTGCCAAAAACATACCACAGGGTCACATAACATCTAGCCCGTTATTTCTGCCCTTGAGAACTGCTGAGAAGGCAGAGGGAATGTTATAAGAGCTTGCTCTTGTATGGCTCCTAGTGGCCAGTTAAAAGAGCAGTTCATTTTCCGATATTGTAAACAGCTGTGGAAAAATGTTATGTTAGAGAATGTATGCAGCCTTATTAGAACAATTTGAAAATAGACAGAGAAATCAAAATTGATCAGACAGTGAAAATAATGAACAAGAATCGAGATATTTGGATCCAGATTGTGAAAAGTTAGATAATGCTATTAAAGCATAAATTTTAAGTTTTCCAGACCAACAAAAACATTAGCCAGAAACATATAAGGGTCTGATGGAGGTGGGCTATTTGGAAAGGCATGGCAGAATTGGTTCAGAAATCTAGCCAGGCCCATCTCGACATCACAAACAACTTATGCCATCATCTGTGCTACTCTCAGGCAGCGTGGTGAAATGTTTGCTAAGCAGTGGTGAGTTGCCAGTTGATGATGATCATTGCTTGTTAAACACCTTGTTAACAGCCCAACTCACATTATTAATATTAATCCTTTTATCTTACTAAACAAGCTTGATGTTAGGAAAACACGACATTGAAACCAGAGGACTACCTTGTGGCTTCAACTTATGACTTGCTCCCTACAACTTCCATGTTGTCTATGATTAAACTGCAGCATAATGCCCAGGCACCAACCACATGCACCCCTCATTTATGGACATTGATATCTGGCATCTACCAACCCATCATGACCATCGTGGCACTCTTCTGATATATTGGCAGGCTGCTCAAGAACAGCAGACTTGCATTGAGAGCACACTGGCAACAGGCATTAAAAAGCTGCAGCTGGGAAATTTTGAGCACATGGACAGGCATCAACAGACAATCACAGATTGGATCAGGTCACATCTCAGGGCTGCTTCCTTGATCTCTTAGCACAGACAGAATGAGTACCTACCTGCATTCTCTCGTTGCCTGCTAGTGCATTGGTGCTTTAGTTGGACCCAAAAGCTGTCATATTGCCCTTCTGAGGTGTTCCTTTCTGGAGATACATGGACAGGCTGCTTATCACACTTGTGAGTAAGAAAATGTCCAGTGGTGGGGGTGGGGGAGAGGTGAATCATTTTGTAGGTGGCATGCTGAAATGTCAATCTGCTGACTACAGCATGTGCTACCAACCTGCACAACAAACAGACTACCTGTTCATTGAACCATGTGGCCATAACAGAGCCAGTGGGGCTAAATCCTCAATCCAGTCAAGGAGGAAGGCTCACACTTAGGGTCCCTGATACAGTCGGGGCACAGTTTGCACACAGTGCAGGGGTTTCAATACAATTAAGCTTGGGATAGCTATGTTCATGGGATCTGCCCCAGTATAGTCTGGGGAGTGTTTAGCAGTCAGTCCGAAATGGCCAGACAGGAAGTTAGGAAATTATGTAACATCAGTCAGGGATCTGCAAACATAACGTTTGGTTTCTGTCAGTCAGTTGACCATTCCTAATACTCCTTCTTGACTGAGACCCCTTCATCCAAGGTCACTACCATTTTTCTGGAACACTTAGAATCCCCAACATGGCTGGTCCATGCAGCATTGATTGTTGGCTAGTGCTGAGTCAGGCTGATCAACCCTGACCCTACTTCCAACTGCAGTAAAGATCTTTCACTTTTACTATATAGTGATTCATATCAAATACATCACAACCCGCATCAAACATTTTCCTGGTGATCAAGGTATCTCAGAGTTAATACCCCATGGTGTATTTCATGCACAGTATGATTAGTGAAAATCCAGTTATTTTCCATGGAAAAACATTTCTAACTACGTGATTAGTTCACAATGCTTCAAAGCATCTCTCCTGCTTTTTGGTATTGACATGGAAGCAATGCCAAGCCTCCTGGTATACAAAGGCTTGAATTATCCATTTCTCTCCTCAATGAGAACACATCATTGTAAGAATGGTCAAGTCCTAACACTATTGTATTGGGTAATCAATCTCATGACTGCATCAGACAACGGCAGGAAATGGCATTGAAAGCAGCAAAGCATTATTGAATCCCTCATTCTAAGCCACTCTCTGAATTTAATTCCTGTGTATTTGTGCTGATGTTTGGCTTCTACTTGCAACACTGATGTGTCTATAGGTTATGAGGTTTTTCATAAAGTCCAGTTTGAAGGATTTCCAATTGTACAGAAGCAAAATGTCCCAGGAATGTGAGAGATGCCATAGGGTGGAGGTAGCTAATTTATACAGTGTGTTTGGTAAGATACAGTACAAAAGCTCACAAGGCCTTGAAGAAGAAAACCTCCAAAAAAGTCGACACAAGTTGGACTATGCCAAAAATACACACAATAATCTAAAACCAAATATGGTATCAAATTGTCAGATGTGCAAACCTCTCTCCTGCCTTGTTTATTCCACAAATAAAAATCATAACTGTTTGTCTCAGCTGCATATTTCTTCATTTTGTCACTTTAGTTATGTTTAATTATTCATGAAGAGAATGACAAAAATTGGATTCAATCTATAATAGATGTAGACAGAAAATTTGTCAATCTGTAATGCAGCTTTTCAATCTTGGTCACCATGATATGCCAATCTTAAAAATTGTAACTGTTCTCTAAACCACTTCTAAGTGAAGCTGGACAAAGTATTGTACTGAAGGGAAGCTACACAGAAATGTTTTTTACAATTTTACCATTAAAACACAAAAAAGTTATTTACACTGTATGGATCTTTTGTCAGACTCATTTGTCGACACAATAAAAAGTAATTGGCAGAATCACAGAAGAGATTATGTTATTGAGGTGTTCAAAATTATGAACATTTCTGACAGGGTAAAGAAGGATTTTCTGTTTTCAGTAGTTTGTATGTCAGTAACTAGGGGGTCACAATTTAAGAACTCATAGTACAAACATTTGCTATCTGTTTACACTCTCTAAAGAGACATGATTCAGCATAACTCCATTAGAATTTTCTTCCCTCAGGTCCTAATTCTGATGTATAACCATGCAAATTAGAAGCATCAGTAGGTCACTTGGCCTTATCAGCCTGCTCCACTATTCAGTAAGGTCATTGCTGATCTGTTCACTATATATTCACACCTATCCTCAACCACCTTTCATATCCTTGCTTGTCAATAATCTACTTACCTCTGCCTGGAAAAATATTCAAAAATGCTGGTTCCACATCTTTTGAGGAAGAGAATTCCAAAAATTGATGACTCTCTATGAGAAAAGATTTCTCTTCATCTCTTTCTTAAATGGGCAACTCCTTATTTTGAAAGAATCACCCCTAATCCTAGCTAGAGAAAACATCCTTTTCACATCTATCCTGTCAAAACCCTTTAGGATCTTTTTTGTTTCAATCACGTTGCCTGTAACACTTCTAAACTCCAGTGAATGTAAGTCTAGACTGAGTAACCTTTCTTCACAAGACAACCCACCCATTCTGGATATTAGTTTATTCAATCTTCTCTGAAGTGCTTCCAGCACGTTTACATCTTTTCTTAAATAAGAAGTCTAACACTGTACATAGTAGTCCAGATGTGGTCTCACCAATGCCTATAAAACTGAAGCATAATATTCCTTGCAATAAATGATAAATGACAACCATCTACTTGCTTTCCTTATTACTAGCTGTACCTTCTTACTAATCTCTTGCAATTAATGAAGTGGGATACCCAGATCCCTCTGCATTTCAAAGCTCTGCAATCTCTTACCATTAAGATAATAGGCTTCCTTTCTTTTTTTTGTATCAAAATAGACAATTTTATGTTTTTCCCTTTTGACCACTGACACCCCCGATAATGCCTTCTAGCTATTAGCATAAAAACGAACAACCCTTATGCCACGCATAATTATTCAATCTATCTAACTCATTTGAAACCTTGAAGTAAATGTGACCTTACATTTGTGATTACTTTTTTTAACCAATGTCAAGTCCTCCCTTCATTTTCTTCCCCCTCTAACCTGTTTGAAAATTTTCTTACGAGAAATGCTGAGCTGTCATTCTTGTCCTATTTTAAATTTGATATCATAGTTAGAATCTAAGTGTGTGTTCTCAACTAATCTGCCTTATTCAATGGACTCCTTGCATTGAAATATATACCAGTAAGCAGATTGACAATACCATTGTCAAATTTCTAAGCCTTTGTTTCCTCTGATTTGTATTATTGCTCACTAATTTTCTGCATTCCATTTTGAGTTTTCCTTTTCTCCCTTTTAAATATATACTCAAGTTCCCAACTCCTGACTGAGATCGGTTAAAGCCTCCCCAAAGAGAGGAAACGTCCTTGTCATGGCATTGAACAAATCTCCCTTGACCAGCAAATCAACCAGCTTCCAAAAGTTCCAGCTGTCCCAGAAATGTTTACAAAAATCTAAAGATGTAGGATTTTAAAGCCCTTTTTCCTGCACCAATTTACTGGGTCATCTCTATTTCTGTAGCTGCTCACACATGCTATTGGTCTTGGCTTTGATTTCCCAGAGAAAAGATATTTTTGACCAGTATTGATAACTAAATATTGGTTAAAGAGTAAGATGCACTGAAGGGACTACTGAACTACTTGCCTCCTTGTGTGTTTTAGTGATCAGCTATTCTCACCCTTCCTGAACCATCTTAAACTATGGAGTGCCTACATCCAGAAATGCACCAAACGTTTGGTGGCCAGCCTCACAGATCTATTACAGTTGCACCATTGCTGCTCAAGCTCTGAATCCCAGAGGCTGAACTACCTAGATGTTGAAATTTTCTGCACGTTAAGAATATTCAGGACATGAAAGCATCCTGCAATTTCTACGTGGCACGTCCATGAGATTAAGCATGCACAGCCTTGACTATATTTTGTAAACTAGGATCTGCCCAATTTGACAAATTTTACTAACTTAGAGAGAAGAAAATTGTGATAAGACCATATCAAATAGGGACAAATATTTGCCATTCAGCCTATTGAGTTGGCTCTGCAATTCAATGAGATTGTGTTTGATCTGATAATCGTCAACTCCACCTTCCAGACTTTTCCATGGATTCTGTTATTGATTAAAAATCTGTCTATCTCAGCCTCAAACACATTCAACAACCCAGCCTCAGTAGCACTCTGCAATAAAGAATTCCACAGATTCACTTTCATTTCTGTCTTAAGTGTGTATTTCTGTCTTAAATGTGTAATTCTGAGATTATGCCCACTCACCCTAGTCTTTCCAACAAGGGCAAACAACTCTGTAAAGTCCACCAAGAAGCTTGTATGTTTCAATATGGTCTCCTCTCAATCTTCTAAATTCCGGTGAGTACAGGCCTGAGCTACTCAACCTCTTCTCATAAACAGTCTCTCCATACTCTACAAGATATTAGCCTACTGAACCTTCTCTGAACTGCCTCCAATTCCACTATATCGTTCCTTAGGTAAAGGGCCTAAAATTGTTAACAGTATTCCAACTGCGGTCTGACTAGCATCTTAACGTTTTAGCAAAGCCGCCTACATTAATTCTCCACTCCCTTTGAAATAAACAACATTTTATTTGCCTAACCAATTACCCACAAAGCTTGAATGCTAACTTTTTGGAATTCATGGATGAGGACTCCCAAATTCTTCTGTTCTATAGCCTATTCCATTTGAATAATATTCTGCTCCTTTATTTTTCCTACCAAGTGCATAACCTCATATTTCCCTCTTATCTGCCATCTGCCAAGTTTTTGCCTCTTCCCTTAAACTTTCTGTATCCCTCTGCAGACTCCTAATGTTACCCTGACCACTTACCTTTCCACAATTTTGGTCATAATACATTCACTTTCCTCATCTAAGTCATTAACATTTATCGAAAATATCCCTGCAGCATTCCACAAGTTGTCATCCTGAAAAGTTGTTATCCTAATGCTTAACAACAAATTACCTATCTACTGCTTATTTTTCAGCAAGCTGTCGTGACCTTACATATGACTATTTCTTAGCTCTGTAACAAAGAAAATATATTAAATCTATAAGAAAATACAGCTTGCAGAAAATTGCAGATAATTGATGCAATACATTAATATTCTTCCCCCAGGTAATATATACACATTTGTTTAGTGTTCAAGTTATGTAACTGGTGCTAGTCTGTCATGCATTACCAAATTCAAAACTCTGAAAGATTGGAACATTTTGTCTGTGCTTGCTTCCTGTCTGGGTCTAGCTGCTGGATATTCTGCCAGCTAATCACTTCAAATTTCATTGATTCTTCCTCACCACCCCAACGTTCACCCTCAATATGAAGGAAGCAAACATTTAGAGTCATAGAGTCATAGAGATGTACAGCATGGAAATGGACCCTTCGGTCCAACCCGTCCATGCCGACCAGATATCCCAACCCAATCTAGTCCCACCTGCCAGCACCCGGCCCATATCCCTCCAAACCCTTCCTAGTCATATACCCATCCAAATGCCTCTTAAATGTTGCAATTGTACCAGCCTCCACCACATCCTCTGGCAGCTCATTCCATACACGTACCACCCTCTGCGTGAAAAAGTTGCCCCTTAGGTCTCTTTTATATCTTTCCCCTCTCACCCTAAAACTATGCCCTCTAGTTCTGGACTCCCCGACCCCAGGGAAAAGACTTTGTCTATTATCCCATCCCTGCCCCTCATGATTTTGTAAACCTCTATAAGGTCATCCCTCAGCCTCCGACGCTCCGGGGAAAACAGCCGCAGCCTGTTCAGCCTCTCCCTGTAGCTCAAATCCTCCAACCTCACAACATCCTTGTAAATCTTTTCTGAACCCTTTCAAGTTTCACAACATCTTTACGATAGGAAGAAGACCAGATTTGCATGCAATATTCCAACCGTGGCCAAACCAATGTCCTGTACAGCTGCAACATGACCTCCCAACTCCTGTAGTCAATACTCTGACCAATAAAGGAAAGCATTCTTCACAATCCTATATACCTGTGACTCTACGTTCAAGGACCTATGAACCTGCACTAAAAGGTCTCTTTGTTCAGCAACACTTCTTAGGACCTTAACATTAAGTATATAAGTCCTGCTAAGATTTGCTTTCCAAAAATGCAGCAGCTCACATTTATCTGAATTGAACTCCATCTGTCACTTCTCAGCCCATTAGCCCATCTGGTCAAGATTCTGTTGTAATCTGAGGTAACCCTCTTCGCTGTTCACTACACCTCCAATTTTGGTGTAATCTGCAAACTTACTAACTGTACCTCTTATGCTCGCATCCAAATCATTTATGTAAATGACAAAAAGTAGAGGACCAAGCACCGATCCTTGTGGCACTCCACTGGTCACAAGCCTCCAGTCTAATAAACAACCCTCCACCACCACCCTCTATCTTCTACCTTTGAGCCAGTTCTGTATCCAAATGGCTAGTTCTCCCTGTATTCCATGAGATCTAACCTTGCTAATCAGTCTCCCATGGGGAACCTTGTCGAACACCTTACTGAAGTTCATATAGATCACATCTACTGCTCTGCCCTCATCAATCTTCTTTGTTACTTCTTCAAAAAACTCAATCAAGTTTGTGAGACATGATTTCCCATGCACAAAGCCATGTTGACTATCCCGAATCAGTCCTTGCCTTTCCAAATACATGTATATCCTGTCCCTCAGGATTCCCTCCAACAACTTGCCCATCACCAAGGTCAGGATCACCGGTCTATAGTTCCCTGGCTTGTTTTTACCGCCCTTCTTAAACAGTGGCACCATGTTTGCCAAACTCCATTCTTCCGGCTCCTCACCTGTGACTATCGATGATACAAATATCTCAGCAAGAGGCCCAGCAATCACTTCTCTAGCGTTCCACAGAGTTCTCAGGTACACCTGATCAGATCCTGGAGATTTATCC
Source organism: Chiloscyllium plagiosum (assembly GCF_037043375.1). NCBI lineage: Eukaryota > Metazoa > Chordata > Chondrichthyes > Orectolobiformes > Hemiscylliidae > Chiloscyllium > Chiloscyllium plagiosum. The sequence continues at coordinate 65,322,402 of NW_028270147.1, read as the reverse complement.
ACCTTTAACCGTTTCAAGACATCCAGCACTTCCTCCTCTGTAATATGAACATTTTGCAAGATCTATTTCCCTACAGTTTTTATCTTCCATATCCTTTCCTACAGTAAATACTGATGCAAAATATTCATTTAGTATCTCCCCCATTTTCTGTGGCTCCACACAAAGGCCGCCTTGCTGATCTTTGAGGGGCCCTATTCTCTCCCGAGTTACCCTTTTGTCCTTAATATATTTGTAAAAACCCTTTGGATTCTCCTTAATTCTATTTGCCAAAGCTATCTCATGTCCCCGTTTTGCCCTCCTGATTTCCCTCTTAAGTATACTCCTACTTTCTTTATACCCTTCTAAGGATTCACTCGATCTATCCTGTCTATACCTGACATATACTTCCTTCTTTTTCTTCACCATACCTTCAATTTCTTTAGTCATCCAGCATTCCCTATACCTACCAGCCTTCCCTTTCACCCTGACAGGAATATACTTTCTCTGGATTCTTGTTATCTAATTTCTGAAGGCTTCCCAGTTTCCAGCTGTCCCTTTACCTGCAAACATCTGCCTCCAATCAGCTTTCGAAAGTTCTTGCCTAATAACGTCAAAATTGGCCTTTCTCCAATTTAGAACTTCAGCTTTTAGATTCTGGTCTATCCTTTTCCATCACTATTTTAAAACGAATATAATTATGGTCGCTGGTCCCAAAGTGCTCCCCCACTGACACCTCAGTCACCTGCCCTGCTTATTTCCCAAGAGTAGGTCAAGTTTTGCACCTTCTCTCGTAGGTACATCCACATACTGAATCAGAAAATTGTCTTGTACACACTTAAGAAATTCCTCTCCATCTAAACCCATAACACTATGGCAGTCCCAGTCAATGTTTGGAAAGTTAAAATCCCCTACCATAACTACCCTATTATTCTAACAGGTAGCGGAGATCTCCTTACAAGTTTATTTCTCAATTTCCCTCTGACTATTAGGGGGTCTATAATACAATCCCAATAAGGTGATCCTCCCTTTCTTATTTCTCAGTTCCACCCAAATGACTTCCCTGGATGTATTTCCGGGAATATCCTCCCTCAGCACAGCTGTAATGCTATCCCTTATCAAAAATGCCACTCTCCCGCCTCTCTTGCCTCCCTTTCTATCCTTCCTGTAGCATTTGTATCCTGGAACATTAAGCTGCCAGTCTTGCCCATCCCTGAGCCATGTTTCCGTAATTGCAATGATATCCCAGTCCCATGTTGCTAACCATGCCCTGAGTTCATCTGCCTTCCCTGTTAGGCCCCTTGCATTGAAATAAATGCAGCTTAATTTATTAGTCCTACCTTGTCCCCGCCTGCCCTGACAGTTTGACTCACCTCTGTTCTCAGCTGTACCCGTCTCAGATCGATCTCTTTCCTCACTATCTCCCTGGAACCACCCCTCCACCTTACTAGTTTACATCCTCCCAAGCAGTTCTAGCAAATTTCCCTGCCAGTATATTAGTCCCCTTTCAATTTAGGTGTAATCTGTCCTTCTTGTACAGATCACTTCTATCCCAAAAGAGATTCCAATGATCCAAAAATGTGAATCCTTCTCCCATACACCAGCTCCTCATCTGCTCTATCCTCCTATTCCTGCCCTCACTAGCTTGTAGCACTGGGAGTAATCCAGATATTACTACCCTTGAGGACCTCCTTTTAAAATTTCTGCCTAACTCTCTGTAATCTCCCTTCAGAATCTCAATCTTTTCCCTTCCAATGTCATTGGTTCCAATGTGGACAATGACCTCCTGCTGGCCCTTCTCCCCTGTGAGAACATTCTGCACCCTCTCTGAGACATCCTTGATCCTGGCATTAGGGAAACAACACACAATTCTGCTTTTTCTCTGCTGGCTACAAAAACGCGTGTGTGTACCTCTGACTCCAGAATCCCCTAACACAATTGATCTCTTGGAAGCCGACGTACCCCTCGTTGCATTAGAGCCAAAAACTTGGCTGTTTGTGCTACGTTCCCCTGAGAATCCATCACCCCCTACATTTTCCAAAACAGCATACCTGTTTGAAATGGGTATATTCACAAGACTCCTGCGCTAGCTGCCTACCTCTCTTACCCTTCCTGGAGTTAACCCATGTGACTGTATCTGAGACATTACCCCCTTCCTATAACTGTCATCCATCACATATTGTTGCTGTTGCAAATTCCTCATCGCTTCTATCTGTCTCTCCATAAAATTAGAAAAAAATGTAGACATGTAAAGAACATTCAGTATCAGAATATTGTATACGTCAGGAACACAAATGAGACTGAGCTAGGAATTTCTTTACATCTGTCAGTGCAGTAAGAATATTACAAAACTCTTTAAAATGCTTTGCTTAGAAGTATGGGAGATTGTATTAGTTAGCAAGTACATTTAATTCAGAGGTTGCCTCAGAACCTGCTTGAACCTCATGACCACCTTATGGTGAGTCAAAACCTAAACTTAAAGTTAACGTCCCAAACTCTCAAACATAACCAACTATTTGAAGTACATGTACAGCAGTATTGCTGTGTGACAATGAAGAAAGGGGATAAGGTTCAAATATTTCACTTTATCCAATAAATATTTTTTTGCTGTCACAGTATTCTACTAATTAGACTTCATAATAAATCAAGCATAACAGTTGTATAGAGTATTCTGTCTTTACATTCTAAAAATCCTGCAGTTTGCAAGTTATAATGTTATTTCAAACCTTGAAAGCTAAATTATTACATAGTGCTATTAAATGAACTGTTTGTAGAATAACATACTTCATTGCCAAATTATAATTGAAGGACCATAATTATCTGCTCAGGAACACCAAATTAAGAAACACCTAATAGTTTGTATATTTTTCAAAATGCTGTCTGTGAGATTCGTGATTTAAATGTTAACAAGGTGTGAACAAATGAAAATGTCTTCGAAATTCCATTTGATCATATTTAATGGATCAATGGGCGAAGAGAATAATCCCTGCAGAATCAAATTAAGGCTTGAGAATCATGAATATTTTGTCCTTTGAAATCATCCAAATAGAAAGAGCAAATTGTCAATATCACTGCTACTCCACAGACAGCTTGACTGATGAAACATGTAGTTGAAGAAGGACTGGATCACTGGAAGCAGCCCTGAGGTACTCTTGAGATTTGATTTGCTCATGGCCAGCAATAGCTGTTATCTACACAATGGAGCTGGGAAAAATATTTCTGCTCCTCAACAAAACTTTAGAATTCATTTATCTTTGTAGAGGCAGCCACTGGCTACGCCGCATGCATGTACTGAAAATCTCAGTGGAGCAGGTTCAATTATAGTTAAGCACCTCATTAACATACGCAAGGCTTATTGCTTTCTTGGGCTGCTGTAAATTTCTGAACAAAGTTCTGACCCAATTTTGATTCAAACACTTTTTTCAGAATCCTTCAAATGCAGGATGATGTGCTATGAAACTTGCTCTTTTTGTGCCCATTTTATGCCTTAAACAATTGCAGTAAAGACCGATTTCTACACCATACGATTCAAATTCATAATTTGGCATTTTGATTTTACGCTCTTCCTGATGGTAGGAGAAATTAAATAGAGATAATTGCAAGAGATAATTCTCTGTGTTTGCTATAGTGTCATGATGCTTGACAAGGACACTGCATTATATTCAATATTTCTCATGCTGGCAGTAACAGAAATCAAAAGAAATGCTCAAAGTGAGGACAAAAAACATTGTATTGATAGGTTAGAAATTGCAGAAGCAATTATTTACAATGTTGGAACTGAAAATTAAGATCAGGATCCTACGTCCACTGGATCTCCATGTTAAAAGTGCCACATTGTAATCTGCCGCAGATTGCCAAGGCAATAATGCATGTATCATAAAGTTCAGTGAAGAGGTGGTGGTGGGCTTTTCATTACAACAATTGCAATCCTTATGCAGATAGTATTAAGAATGGAAAGTAGTGAATGTCAGGCATGCATCAAATGTTGGAGGAACAGGAAGCTATATGAAAAGCAAAGTTAATCGATCCACATGAGAGACGATGCAGATCTTTCCAGCATCATCAATCCTGAAAGATGCACCAGTCTTGATGAATTCACTACATCTGAACTGTAATTCAGGCTTCAAATGAACTCAGTAGTTGCTGCAGTTAGTTCGGGAAAACACACTATTTGACTATTGCATAGAGAATAACCACAACTTTAATACTAAAGGTTTCAGTCCAGAAAGTTCAGGGAATGTTTGTCATTTCAAATTGCTGTACAACCTTCTTAAAGATAAATCATAATTGTCCGCTTGGGCAGTTAGATTGTTGTTCTTCAGCAGTAGTCCCAGACAGAGGATTATGAAGGTAATATTTTATTTCAGAGTCACTGGATTCTTGAGAATATTGGGATTAATGATTATACCTAAGTGGTGTGGCATTCAGAGTCCCAAAATTAAGCCCCATTATTTCATCAACTATAAACATGCAAATCATGGGCACAGCTTCTGTCATATGAGTTCACATTATGTCGGGATCTGCACACTTGGTCAGTGCAATGTTGCAGTACTAATTTGGTAATGAGGCAAGAAACAGGCATGGCTGCTGTGTGATCAGGAACACCCCCTAATCCCATGGCCATTTTTTGCAGAATTGTCAATCCTGCAATGGAGGAGATCAATAAGAAGCTCCATGAAAAAATTTTATCTGAATGTTTTCTATTCTATGTGCCTTCATACTTTGCAGTATATAAAGGACTGATTGGAAGCTAAAAAGGCTGAACATAAGATCAAAGAAATAAGATTACAAATTGGCCACTCAGCCATTGATGCATATTGTGCCATTCAATGAGATCATTCATAGCTGTTCTGATTATTCTTTAATTCCAGTTTCCTGCCAGTCCTGTTACACTTATAGATCAAAAATCTGTCAAACTCAACCTCAAATACATTCAATGAACCTGACTTTTTCTCTGGTGCAGTGAATTCCAATGATTAATGATCCGCTGAAGGGAAGAACTTATAATAATGGTATACATTAGAGAGTAAAGTTTAACGATAAACTATAGTAATTTAAGGCAAATTGTTAGAATCCATTGTTCAGGACATTTGCAAATTTACACCACACTCCGTCAGAGTCAGCATAGTTTTACGAAGGCTAACTGGGCGGCACGGTGGCACAGTGGTTAGCACTGCTGCCTCACAGCGCCAGAGACCCGGGTTAAATTCCCGCCTCAGGCGACTGACTGTGTAGAGTTTGCACGTTCTCCCCGTGTCTGTGTGGGTTTCCTCCGGGTGCTCCGGTTTCCTCCCACAGTCCAAAGATGTGCAGGTCAGGTGAATTGGCTATGCTAAATTGTCCACAGTGTGAGGTAAGGGGTACATGTAGGGGTATGGGTGGGTTGCGCTTCGGCGGGGCGGTGTGGACTTGTTGGGCCGAAGGGCCTGTTTCCACACTGTAAGTAATCTAATCTAATCTAATCTCTCTATTTTATCACTTATCTTATCACTTACTCTTTCCTCAGTCATTGTCAAAGTGCCATTGGAACCTTTTAAGCAATTTAACTGCAAGTGCCATATAAAGGGGGTATGTTTTGGACTGTGAACTGCTCCTATGTTGAGTGTATTTCCCATGGGTTTCCTCCAACAGATGCATTTGGAACAGGCCAGCCTTACAATTCCTGATGGAAAAGTTGCTGACTGGTAAGCTGGTAATCGTATAGAGGATTATTGTTGGTTCAATCTGCTCCAATTGCAATTTTTGGGCCATTGTATAAAATCTTCTGGCTGTTACTATTGAAGAACAACAGAAATCAGTGTTAAGACTTTAACAGTTTACAACCTTGCATAAAACTCTGTAAATTAAGTTCCTGCACATTTCAAAACCAGTGTCATCTTGACATTGTTTTGAGGCTAATCAAATATGTCGTACATACAATATGTAACAGGCCCAATCTGCTTAATATCTCCCCATTAAAAACAACAATTTCTTCCCAGGAATGAGCCTGGTAGACTTTCTCTATATTGCCTTTAATGCAAATATAGTCATTTTTAATTGTAGCAAGAGTTATTTACTTTTATACTTTGTGCCTCTTGCAATAAATGCCAACTTTCCAATTGTTTTCGTGATTGGTAGCTTAACTGCATAATAACTTTGTGTGAAGGACACCCTGATCTCTTTGTATCACCAGATTCTCGTTTCTCTCCTTGTATCTAATATTCAGCTCTTCAATTCTTCCTGCCAAAATGACCAATCTCGTTCTTTCAGTTTATTCCACTCACTTAACCTATCTTTGCAGACTTATTTTGTCCTTCTTAAGACAACTACTATTCCTATATTTTGCTGTGATTTTGTCATTCAACAGGTTTGCTGACCTGAAAATGATGATGAAATCATTAATAAGACTAATGAAAAATATGAAACTTGTGCAGTGGATAATGCTGCTGATTACAGAGATCCAAACAAATTTTGGATTTCTTCTTAGACAGCAAATGTTCTGACATCTAAGTCACTCAAAAGTAGCGTCACATCACCAATCTGTGTATTAGCTAAGTGAAATCCTTGCTGAAACTCATGGTCACACAATAATTATGATACTTTGTTTCAGCAGATCTAATTACTCAACAAGAGAATAAATTATCAAAAAAATTGTAATTTCAACCCTCATTTGCTTTCTCACTGAGCATATCACAAGTCAGCCAACATTTCTCGCCCCTAAACCAACACTTCATCGAAACATTTGGGATCTAATATATAGGTTCCAAACTATCATGAGCCATTTAGGATGGAAATTTCCCTCCAGAGAATTTGAATCCTGGAATGAACAATTGGACATGTAGCTTTGAGACAGTAATTGAACATTTATGCAATGCACTTCTCCATTTTACAGGATCCATTGAGTTCTTGCTGATTTTCAGTGGAATAATCTAGTCAGTCCCATTATCCCCCTGTTCAACTCCTTGATCTTGCAGGTTGGTCACCCTCAATTGACCATCTAGTTTCATTTGAAATCATTGATTGTGCACATTTCCATTGCCCCTGCAGGTATTGAGTTCTGCAACATTACCACTTACTATGTAAAAAAGGTTCTCCTGTATCTCTTACCAAAAATATTCAACGTGTGTTCCTTAGCCCTATACTATCAGTTATTGGGGAGAGTTTTCCTTGTCTGCCTTATATAAGCCTGTAAAAACCTTACAAGTCTCTGCCAAATCTCCCTCAATCTCTGTTCCAAAAATAACAGCCTCAGTCTTTCCAATATAACCTTGTAACTAAAACCGTTGATTCCAGGAAGCATATTTAGAAACATTTCTGCCAAATATATTTTCTAACAAACCAACAAAAGGCTTATTGATTCTCAAATCTCTAAACTCAGTTGCCAAAACCAAAGTTGATTGCAATGATTGATAGCACTTTTCATCATGATTTGTTGTACAGATGTGCGCACTTCCCTTCCCCTATAGCCTGCCATTCATTGACATTATGAGGTGTCTTCTTCTATAAGAGGAATGCTTTATGTTTATTGACTGTAACATTACCACATCCTGTCATGAATCTGCTGGAGTTTGTGGAACGGATGTTAATATTAGTAGATCGAAAAGAACTAAAGTGTGATATTTCAAAACTTCAGCATGCACTAAAGGATGTAAGACAATTGGTGCGATGAGTTACAGTGCTTATGCAGCAAGGAACAAAATACTCCAAAGTGCACTCCATTTGGATATTAGAACTGAGAAAATGCATTTACCTTTCCCTTGTTTTGGTAAGTATCCAGATTTTCAGCACACAACTCATTCACTATTTTGAATTTCTGAGAACATTAAACTTGGAGTTAAGATGGTACCACTCAGTCACAGTAATATCCACCCTGGCAACTTACGCTACTGCATGTATTTACTGCATACTACTCATTGTAACAATAGTATTCTTCCCTTGACTAATTTTGGATAGTGAACATCAACATCTGAAATATGTGAAGCATACCCGTTTCGTCTCTTGCTGCTAGCATTATATACCCATTAATTTTGCCTTTATCATCTCTTAGAATCAGAGAGTCATAGAGATGTACAGCACGGAAACAACCCTTCGGTCCAAATCGTCCATGCTGCTGACCAGCTATCCCAAACCAATCTTTTAGATTAGATTACTTACAGTGTGGAAACAGGCCCTTCGGCCCAACAAGTCCACACCGACCCGCCGAAGCGCAACCCCTTACCTAACACTACGGGCAATTTAGCATGGCCAATTCACCTGACCTGCACATCTTTGGACTGTGGGAGGAAACCGGAGCACCCGGAGGAAACCCACGCAGACACGGGGAGAACGTGCAAACTCCACACAGTCAGTCGCCTGAGGCGGGAATTGAACCCGGGTCTCTGGCGCTGTGAGGCAGCAGTGCTAACCACTGTGCCACCGTGCCGCCCGTAGTTTCCATTTCCACTCCTTTCTCAATCCAAAACCTTGTCATTCCCAAATGTTTGGTAGACTATCAGTATTAGAATTCCTACTCCACTTAAACAGGGTCTAACTGACCAACTTAAGGACTAACATTCTCAATGATCGCAACCAAGTCTGTGAGAAGTCGTCGGTAGGTGGAGCAGCAGCAGCAGCATTGAATGAGTACAAAACTCAATGAGCTCGGGGAGTACGGCCTAGTCTGTGGGGAGCAGTTGGAAGGCGGAGAAGCAGCAGCAGTAACATGGAGTGAGTATAAAACTCACTGAGCTTGGGGAGCACAGCCTAGTCTATGGGGAACGGTCAGAAGGTGGAGGAGCAGCAGTAACACAGAATCAGTATAAAACACAATGAGCTCAGGGAGCATGGCCTCGTCTGCAGGGAGCAATTGGAAGGTGAAGCAGCAGCAGCAGTAACATTGAATCAGTATAAAACTCACTGTTGCTGTGAAAAACACTGGAGTGATGTCACAGGGAAGCTGTGATGTGACTGGCTGATAGGAAATCTGCAATAAGTTTGAAAAAGAGCATAGCAAAGAAGTATTAGAAATAACTAATTCATAAATTTATATAAGTTAATGAAGTAATTAACCAAGTAGAGATGGCTGGACCCTGATGTGCTGTCACTGGATGATATGGGAGCTGGCTGACCCAATTGTGAACTGCATTGACCAGATCTGCAGCAAGTGTTGGTTGCTGGAGGAACTCCAGCTCAGAGTTGATGATCTGGAATCTGAGATTCAAACACTGTGGCACATCCGGGAGGGGGAGAGTTACCTGGTTGCTTTGTTTCAGGAGGCAGTCACACATGGTAGATTAAGTAATTCAAATTCAGTTAGTGATCAGGGACAACAGGTTGTGATTGTAAGTGAGGCAGGTCGGGGGGTTCTGTGTTCAGCAGCGGAGGAGTCTCAGCTCTTGACCTTTTCCAACAGGTATGAGATGCTTGCTCCCTGTGTGGATGAGGAAGAGGGCTGCGGGGAGAATGAGGCAGCTGACCACGGCACCATGGTGCAGATGGCTATTCACGAGGGAGGAGAAAAAAGATAAGTGATAATGATAGAGGATTCTAGAATTAGGCGGACAGATAGCATCCTTTGTGCGCGGATCAGAAGTCCTGCATGGTTTGTTGACTGCCCGGTGCCAGGGTGCTGGACATTTCCAATCGGCTTGAAAGGATATTGGAGAGGGAGGGGGAGGATCCAGTTGTTGTGGTCCACGTTGGGACAAACAACATAGGGAAGGTGAGGGAGTAGGAACTGTTTGGGGATTATCAAGCACTAGGAACAAAATTAAGGAACACCTCCTCAAGGGTTATAATCTCCAGATTACTGCCTGAGCCACGTGCAAATTGGTTTAGGGATTAGAAAATTAGGGAAGTAAACATGTGGCTATGTGAGTGATGTGGGAAAAAGGGGTTCCATTTCATGGGGCATTGGCATCAGTTTTGGAACAGGAGAGGTCTGTACCATTGGGAACCAGTGTTCTAGCGAAAAGGATAAATAGAGTGGTCATGAAGACTTTAAACTAGTGAGTCGGGGCAAGGGAAAGGGGAAACAACAGGAAATATGATGCTCAAAAGAAAGGTAAGCAGCAGGTTAGCATGTGTGCAGGAGGGTTTAAATGCAAGGTAGACTATGAAATAAATAGAAAGAAAGGATAACTCAGAAGATATTATTAGAGATGTTGGAAATCATGAGGGTAAGAAAACTAGCTAAGGGCACTTTACCTGAATGCTCTTGGCATTCCCAACAAGATCAATGAGTTAAAAGCACAAATCATTGACAATGAATATGATTTAGTAACCATTACGGAGATATGGTTACAGGATGGTCACAACTGGGAATTAAATATCTAGGAGTATCAGACTATTTGGATACAGATAGGAAGGTAAGGGAGATCGTGTAGCTCTGATATCCAAAGCTGACATCAGGGCAGTGCTAAGATTAGAAATTAGAAATTCTAAGAAGAAAAAGTACTGATAGGTGTAGTCAATAGGCTACCAAATAATAAGATCACATTGGGGCGGGCAATACATAAAGAAATAACTCATGCTTGTAAAAATGGTATGGCAATTATCATAGGAGATTTTAAACTACATGTTGATTAGTCGAACCGGCCTAGGGTAGCCTTGAGGAGAAGTTCATTGAGTGTATCCACGATAGTTTCTTGAACAGAACCAACAAGGGAGCAAGCTATCCTAGAGCTGGTCCTGTGTAATGAGACAGGAATAACTCATGACCTCATAGTTAGGGATCCTCTTGGAAAGAGCAACCACACTATGGTTGAATTTAGAATACAGATGGAGAATGTGAAGATAAAATCCAATACCAGATCCTGTGCTTAAACAAGGGAGACTAGAATAGGATGAGGGAGGACTTGGCTAAAGTAGACTGGAAGCAAAGATTTTATGGTGGGACAGTGGATGAGCAGTGGAGGACTCTCAAAGCAATTTTTCAAAGTGCTCAGCAAAAGTATATTCCAGTGAAAAGGAAGGACTGCAGGAAAAGGGGCAATATGCCATAGGTAGGGAAGGAAGTATGGGAGGCTATCAATTGGAAAGATAAAGCATACAAAGTGGCTAAGATCAGTGAGAAACTAGAAGATTGGGAAAACTTTCAAGGTCAATAAAGGCCACAAAAAGAGCTATAAAGAAAAGTAAGATAGAACATGAGAAAAAACTAGCACAGAATATAAAGACAGATAGTAGAAGATTCTATATATAAAATGAAAAGAGTGGCTCAAATAAATATTGGTCTTTTAGAGGATGAGAAGGAGCATTTAAATATGGGATATGATGAAATGGCTGAGGCATTGAACAGGTATTTTTTGTCAGTCTTCACAGTGGAGGACACTAATAACATGTCAGTAATTGACAAAGACACGAAGGTAGTTGAGAACCTGAAAACAATCGTTATTATGGAAGAGGTAGTGTTGGACAAGCTAATGGGGCTAAGGATAGACAAGTCTCCTGGGTCTGATAGAATGCATCCAAGGGTACTAAAAGAGATGTTGGGAGAAATAACAAGCGCACTTGCGGTAATTTTCCAAACTTTGCTGGACTCTGGGGCAGTTCCAGCAGTTTGGAAAACAACAAACACTATTTAAAAAGGGAGGTAGACAAAAGTTGGGGATTTAGAGATCAGTTAGCTTAACTTCTATAGTGGGAAGGTGCTTGAGTCTATTATCAAGGAAGAAATAGCAAGGCATCTAGATAGAAATCGTCCTGTTGGGCAGACGTGGCATGGGTTCATGAAAGGCAGGTCATGCTTAACTAATCCTTTTAAATTCTACGAAGACATCACGAACAAGGTGGACAAGGGGGATCCAGTAGATGTGGTGCACCTAGATTTCCAAAAGGCCTTTGACAAGGTGCTGCACAAGAAGCTGCTGCATAAGATAAAGATGCATGGTGTTTGGAGTAAAGTATTATCATGGATAGAGGATTGGTTGACTAACTGGAAGTAAAGAGTAGTGATAAATGAGTGCTATTCTGGTTGCAATCTATAACTAGTGGCGGGCTTTAGAGCTCAGTGTTGAAACCGCAATTATTCACAACTTATATAGATGATTTGGAGGAACCATGTGTAGTGTGTCAAATTTGCAGATGACACTAAGATGAGTGGCAGAGCAAAGTGTGCAGAGGACTGTGAGACTTTGCAGAGGAACATAGATACATTGAGTGAATGGGCAAAGGTCTGGCAGATGGAATACAATGTTAATAAATGTGAAGTCATCCATTTTGGTATGAGTAACAGTAAAAAAGGATTATTACTTGAATGGTAAAAAGTTGCAGATTGCTGCTATGCGGAGGGACCTGGGTGTCCTTGTGCATGAATCACAGAAGGTTAGTTTGCAGGTACAACGTTCCATAATTAGAAAGGCAAATAGAATTTTGTCCTTTATTGCTCAAGGGATTGAGTTTAAAAGCAGGGAGGTTATGTTGCAGCTGTACAGGTTGCTGGTAAGGCCACACTTGGTGCAGTTTTGGTCTCCTTACTTGAGGAAATATGTACTGGCACTGGAGGGTATGCAGAGGAGGTTCACTAGGTT